>NC_041383.1:398641683-398658643 GCF_002162155.2 Triticum dicoccoides | reverse complement strand
CCCCCAGGAGGGAAAGCGATAAAACGCCATCATCGTCCGATCCGGAAGACCCAGATCTAGGGTTTCCCCCGGAGCATCCCGAGCCTGAGGACGCAGACTGCAACGACGATGCCTCGACAAGGGAACGACATCCAAGACGTCGCCATCGTCCGCCATGACCGTAGTCGGCGCGATTTTCATCGGCAGTTGCTCCACCAGACGTGCGCCGCCGACGTCGCTGGTCCCTTCAACCGGAGCAAACTCCAAAACAATGCCCTAAAGAGGGACTACGACGCAAAAGCGCCGCCATCCCTTGATCCCAAGGAGATCTAGGGTTTCCCCCGTAGTTGCCCGCGCTGTCAAGGGCCAGACAAGGGTAGAATCCCGCGGATCTGCCCAGCTGCCGACGAGTCGCACCCACCATCGTGCCGACGGCCGACCAGCGATCAATCCGGCCGCGCCGCCGCGAACTGATCCGTTCACGCCACCGCCGTCCCTGGCGGCCGCAACGCACCAGATCGCAAGGCATCCTGCCGCGGGGAATCGACGTCGTCGAGGCGCCGCCACCACCCGCCGTGGCGACCGGCCCGCCGCCACGCTCCGGCCCAGCGGCGCCGGCCCGCGCCAGCCCCACACGAGCGAGAGGGCCCGAGTCCCCGCCGCCGCCGGCGACGGCTAGGCTTAGCCTGGCCGCGTCCTTGGGCGGCGACGAGGGAGGAGGAGGAGGAGTGGGGGAGGTTCGGCGGCGATGGAATCTGGGGCCTTCCGGTCGCCCACGCGGGGGGCGGCGAGGGAGGGAGACGTACGGGATGGGATCTGGTGGCGTACAACTACCACTCAGTGTTTCGACTGGACCAATGTGGATGAGCCGGGATGTCATATGTCTTTTTTTTAGTGTTTCACTACCGTGTAAATTATCGGAACAAAAATAACATTTGATGTGCCCTAGGTAAAAGAAAAAGCAGACATAAGAACATGAATGCGCCGGGATGCATATGAATTTTTTGAGTGATTCACTATCGTGTAAATTATCAAAAAAGAAAAAACATTTGGTGTGCTCAAGGAAAAAGAAAAAGCATACATAAGAAAAAAAATGGTACTCACAGAAGGCAATTTTTGAAGCATTTTGGGGGTGCATGTTTTTTTTTTTGAAACTAGGCAAAAGATTTGCCATTTTCATTGATTAAGAGAGAAGTTTTAGAGGTTAAGGCCAAAGGCCAAATTACAACAATCAATCTCGCGGCATTATGTTATTCAAGTGCCTTGCTCCCGCAATGCTCCAAAGTAAGGTCTCCTCTTTAATCCTAGCAACGACGACTCCCACCGGAACGACATTATTACGAAAGATTCGTGCATTCCTCTCTTTCCATACCTCCCAAGAGATTAGCAACATCAAGGAAGCAAGCAGCCTTCGCGATTGGGTCTTCTTGTTAGCATTGTGGCTCCACCACTCTTTAACGGAAGTCGCGTCACTCCAATCGGAAGGATGCACATCATGGAGACCAAGCCAATCTTTGATCATACGCCAAACTCTGAAAGTGTATCGGCATTGGAATAGAAGGTGGGCCGCCGACTCCTGAACTTGCTTGCATAGTGGACAAAGGTTATAGTTTGGCCACCCACGATGCTGAAGCCTATCTGCCGTCCAAATTCTATTGTTGATTGCCAGCCATGCGAAGAACTTGCATTTAGGAGGCGCCCAAATCTTCCAAATGGTCGAAATCATGGCCGTGTCAGTATGGCCATAGAACTGCGCTTTATAGGCCGACGCCGCCGAGTAGTGGCCGTTAGTAGTGAACTTCCAAGTGATAGTGTCGGGCGTGTTGACGTCAAGGTGGACATGTGAGACCCTCTCCCAAAGGGAGACAAACTCAGAGAGGTGTTCATCAGGGATTCCCTGAAGAATGTCCACCTGGGAAGTCCAGAAGTTATCGTCTAGAGCCAATCGAACCGAGCAATTCTTCTTCTTCGACAAGTCATAGATTTTGGGAGCTATGTCCTTGGGCCCAATCCCATCAAGCCAAGGAGACTCCCAAAACTTGGCACACGTGCCATCCCCAACTTGGACCTTGGTAGCCCCGACAAAGATATCTCGATCATTGTCATCACTAGGGGTTCCCAAGCCAACCCACGGCTTGTCTGGGTGAAGCCACTCGTCCCACAGCCACCGAAGGCGAAGGCAGTGGCAAATTTGTCAAGGTTTAGGATTCCAAGACCTCCATGCAGCTTGGACTTGCACACTTGCTCCCAATTTATCTTGCATTTTCCACCAGTGACCTTATCACAACCTGCCCAAAGGAAAGCACGTTCGAGGGCATCAATTTTCTTCTTGACCTCCACTGGTAAATCTAACGCCGTCATGTAGTAGATAGCAATTGCTGTGAGGACCGACTTTACCAAGACAACGCGACCCGCTGAGGCAACATGCCTCCCCACCCAAGGAGTGAGTTGGCCCGCAACCTTGTCCTCGAGGGGCTGGTAGTGAATTCTCTTCAGTCTCTTGACAGACAAAGGCAACCCAAGGTATTTCATCGGAAAGGAGCATCGCATGGCCGGGAAGGATTGGAGGATATCCGGGAGATCCACATTTTCACAACGGATTGGGGCGACAAAGCTTTTGGAGCAGTTTGTGACCAGACCGGTGACTTCCCCAAAGTGCTTGAGAGTGTTGGCGAAAAACTGGACGCCCTCCTTAATAGGTGCAAGAAAAACAGCGGCGTCATCTGCGTAAAGCGAAGCACGGATAGGCATAGCATTTCCACCTAGCGGATGAAGATTTCCTTGAGTTGTGCTCTTCGTAAGGATATGGTGCAGTGGGTCGATGGCAAGCACAAATAACAAGGGTGATAGAGGGTCGCCCTGCCTTAACCCACGACCAAGCTTGATGGGGTCACCGGGCACACCATTGAGAAGAACACGCGACGAAGCCGACGTCAACAGTGTGGAAACCCAACCTCTGAAGCGGGGCGGGAAACCAAGGTGTCGAAGCAGGTCGAGGAGGAAGTCCCACCGCACCGAGTCGAAGGCTTTTTTGATGTCAAGTTTGAAGAGCAATGCCGGTGTTTTCCTACGGTGAAAGCGTCTCGCGAGGTTGCACACATACATGAAGTTGTCGTGGATGCATCTTCTTTTAATGAACGCACTTTGGGCGTGCGAGACAAGATCATTCATGTGTGGAGCAAACCGGTTGGACATCATCTTGGCAATTAACTTAGCGATGGCATGGATAAGACTGATGGGTCGAAGTCGACGATGTCCTCGGCACCCTCCTTCATCGGAATGAGAGCAATGTCGGCAGAGTTCAACCAATGAAAGTGAGCAGCATGGAGATCAGAGAAAAGGTTGATGGCAAGCATGATGTCTGGCTTGATGGTGTCCCAACATGTTTCTTTATCCATATAAGTATCACGAATGTCGTCTGTTCACAAAAAAGTATACATAGGGAGCACTCGATAATACTTGAATGACAAACTCAGTGCTAGAAACTACCAACCAAGACATGATCCGAGGAATGATTATATGAGGCATGCCTTCCCTTTGTGTAGTGCAATGCAAAGAGTCCGCGTAGAATTGAGGCCTTTTGGCACAAGTCGAAAATACTTCACCATCGTGCCAGGTCTATTCTTCACACTCACCAATGTTTATCTCCAAAAAAATGAATTTCTCTTGCAAATTTCTAGAATTTACTGTACTAGTTCATGAATTTGAAAATAATATTCAAGAATCTAAAAAATGTTTGTTGTAGTTTTAAACACAGATTTAGAATAAAGATTGTCAATTTTAAAAAAAGTTTCAAATTTATAAAATTGTTTATGGATTTTTAAAATGTTCATGAATTTATAAAATAAGCTTGAATTAAGAAACATGAATTTTTAAAATTGACCACGGATTTAAAAGATGTCCATGTAATATAAAATGAATAATAGAAGAAGGATAATTAAATGCCAAAAAAGAATAAAAACAGTAAAAAACAACACATTTTCTTTTACAAAAGGAATGAACAAAAAAAGGGACAGAAAACCAGTGCAAAAGCTAGCACAACGGACGAGAAAAACATCACAAAAAAACTAGTGAACGGAAAAAAAGCAACTGAAATGTGCTGGCCCAAGTTGTTCACTGGGTCCGTGTTTTATACGCACTGTTCCACGCAACGAGCATGGAATAGGAAATTCCATTGACTAGTCACAACTTAGAAGGTATGTACCTACTATCTAGCATGGGTTTTTTTTAGAGAAATTTTCAATCTATTCATCAATCTTGGCAGTACAGAGAACACTAGAGGTAATAAAAATTACAACCAGGTCTATGGACCATCTAGCAAAGACTAGAATCATTGGAGCGAGCCGAAGACGCGTCGTTGTCATTGCCCCTTCCTCACCGGAGCCGAGCAAATCTTTTTGTAGCAGATAGTCGGGACTACCTGGCAGGTTGCTTCTTGCATACATGAACAAGAGGGGAACACTTTGATGCTACCACCTGTCACGCCTTGAGCATACTGTCCAAAACTTTATTTATTTGTTACATTTCTTTTGATTTTTTTATGTTTATTCCTTGCGGGAATTGTCCAATCCGCTTGGAGCACACGAGCAACCGTAGGGTTTGGCCAAGAATCTGAGACCACCTTAAACTCTAACATGGTTATGAGCTCATTTTGTATAAATAAGATTTCTTTTAAAAGGGACAAGTCCCCATTCCTTTGGCGCCGACAAATCGCCAAACGGGAGAGTGGAGCGGGACCAAGGACGTGGAGGAGACTTGGTGGCGGATAGGATTAGGAAAAGGTTGTCCCAAGCACATGTTTCTGTCTTGGTGACAAAATTTGGAAACATATTAAATTGTATTATATTCTTGTATGAGAGGATCTTGGTATTCTTGTTCACGTTTAGTATGTGCTCCTCTGTTCACAAATATAAGATCCCCTAATTTTTCCATTCTATATATAGATATGTTTTAGTGTGTTTGCTCATTGATTTAAGTCCGCATGTACTTTATATTAAAATATCTAAAACATCTTATATTTGTAAACTGAGCAAATACTAATTGAGATGGAGATACACTTGTTGCTTTGGGAGGGTCCATCGGACGAATGTTGTTACATGCATTTTGAAGTCATATATGTGACGGATGTTGTGTGCGTGAATTTTTAAAGTCATGTATGTGCATGATTGTAAGGTCCATTTGACAGTAGGACACGGTTACATAAATCTAATGGCTATCTTTTGTCCGATTAAGATGAGACCACCAAAAGAAATGTTCAATGTTTTAAATTTTTACGGGAATTTTCAGGCTCTACTTTTAACATGTATTAGGCTTTTTTGTATATAATAAAATAGTCGGGGTCACAATTTGTTATGTAGGTTCTGAAAACAAGTTAACTAGATGTGACCCGTCTCACCTTATACCGCTCTTTTTTACACTTATTAAATTCATATGTTGTTGATAGCTATCTTATTGTTTGATCTTGGAACATTTGTTCAATTGCTATATTAAGTTATCCCTTGCGCATACTCGAGGAAAAGGAGGCGTGTTTTTGCAACAGCCCTCCACTAACAGAGGTTTAGCTGTACCCTAATCCCAAATAAAATGGAATGAAGGTTTTCTCTAGTCTCATATAAAACGGAATCAAAGATTTGTCTGATTGTAGATGCATAGACAAGTGCAGCTACTACCTTATAAAATACATGGGTTCTATCTACTATCCTCGTAAAAGCACGAAGTGCGAAGAACCAAATCAATCTTACTTGTACATATCTCTAATCCTACGATGCTCACGTGGTTTCAATGTTTAGCAGCAAACATATCTAGCGCTAAAGTCTCCATCTGATCTTGACCGTCAAAGTATGTTGATCCAAAGACGTAGGCTGCCTTATTAGTGTTTAACATGGAAGTAGTTACCTCTTAATAGGTGTCTATAATGAAAAGCGGTGTTTTGACTCTCCGGTGAACACTAAAACTGTTTTAATTAGCAAAACTATTCAAAAATATCTTAATTTTTATGTGATGCTATATACTCATTTTTGTGAAGTCCATGCCAAATTTCGTGGAGTTTGGACATTTCAGCAGCTCTCAGCGAAAAAACACAAATTAGGGTCTGTGAGAGAAGTTTACTGTTTACGCATTGTTTGGACTGATTTTATTTTTTTGCCACGAGCTCCTCAGATGTCTGAACAAGCTGAAATTTAGCACGGACATCACACACTTGAACATCTTGTATGCAAAAAAGAATTATTTTTTTAATTTACCATTTACCGGGAGCGGATGTCCTGGCTCAGAAATAAATAGTCGTCGATAATTAGGCCTCATAATTCTTCTATAATCTGCTGGACTACAACAAAAATACCGAAAATATAGGCGATAATCGCCTGGACCAAGGAAAAGTTCTTTTGAATATAAGTTGAATTCTTTGAAAATTCTATTGTTAAGGTGACCCAAATCTTGTGATATTAAACTATGTTTACTGAATATATTTTTTATAATCACGTGTATGATGTACCGTGCGGTGGTAACTAGTGATAGGAAAAGAACAAGATTAACTGATTGGATCTAGATGTGGTGGACCGATTCACCAGCCAAAGTTTGCAATTTATCATCCAAATGCATGGCGCATACCACCATGGCAACATGCGAATAACTTGACGAACGAATTTAACTCGAATGAATGAGGAAAAAACAGGCGCATCGTTTTACTAGTTGTTACACACAGACCCTCCATCACAAGGGTGGACAGACGGAGACGCACGCAAGCACATACTAGCACTAATTTCACAGCTCATCTGTAGAGCCTTCTCGCGTACAATGCGGAGGGTGGAACTGGAAGCATTCAAACCCTTGCCATCTTGGGCGCGACGACGAGCGGGTTCTGGCGCGCGATCTGCTCGCGGCCGGCTGCCCTGTAGTCGAAGAAGCAGCCGTGCGCGTCGGCGTGGCGGTGCGCGCCGCAGTAGGTGGCCCCGCACCGGCACACGAACCCCAGCAGCCCCACCTTCCTCTGGCACGCACTGCATCGCTTCTTCTTCGTCGTCGACGACGGCGTCCCCTCCTCCTCGCCTCCGGCTTTCGTCAGCGTGATGGCCAGCGATCGGAGGCCGGACATGACGGCGTCATCAAAGGCCACGACGTCGAGCAGCTGCTGCTCCTTGTAGCATCTGGAGCAGAGATCGCTGGTCGCGGCGCCGCCGAAGAAGCCGCAGCCGTTGGCGCACAGGGCCGCACCGCCGGCCTGCTGCCTCGCGTCCATGTTCCTGGTCGTCGAGCAAGAGGTCGGTCGATTTACGATCAGGCCTAGCGCTCACGCACGTACGTACCCACTCTCGCCGAGACGATTAACTGCTCGCCGAACACGGCCTCTGTGTGTTGGAGATATCGTCCAGCAGCGAAGCCGGGATTGGCTCTTGGATTACAGGGCGTGTGTCTATCGGTGGCCTTTTATACTACCGAGCCCATCGACGATGATGTTTGGGATCGGGCAGACCTTCTCACTCTCGTATTCGCTGCCCGCGGAATCCGACGAGTGCGAGGGAGCTACTACTAGACGGCAGCGCCACCCACGTTTCATTAATTAAGAAAGGGAAATGTCTTTCAAAGTTACAGAGGACAAGAAAGTAAAAGCCTCAAGCATGGGGTGCATAACACACCCGCACTACTTTTCCGATAGAATGTGACCCAAATGTTTCGCCCCTACGGTCGCCCAAAGAATCGCCGCTTTCTGGATGGTGCGAAGAAGGATGGTTGGAGGAGCATAGTTGCGTCGAAAAACCATTGCGTTCCTTTCGTCCCAAATCGACTTGCACACTAGCATAGTGAGGGAAGACATCGCCCTTCCATGGATCCTCTGGGTGGCGACCATGTCGAACCACCAGTCCTTGATACTCCTATAGTTCGCCCAAAAACTGCAACGTCCAAGCTGGCAAGTTGAATCCAGCCCTTCACCAAGCCCCATAGTCTCAGCGTGTAGCGGCGGCCAAAGAAGAGGTGCTCGGCAGTTTCTAGGTCCATGTGGCAAAGAGGACAAGGGCCACAGTTTGGCCACCCCCTTTTGGCCAACCGGTCAGCTGTCCAAATTTTGTTTTGTAAAGCACACGCGAGGAATTTGACGTTTGGGGGCGCCCAGGTCTTCCAAACGACCTTGCACATGTCTGTGCGAATGATGGATAGAAATTGCGCATTGTATGCAGAGGAAGCAATGTATTCTCCTGAGACCGTATGCATCCAAATGATGGACTCCTCGACATGCTCATCCAGACTAATGCCGTGGATGGAAGTCCACAACTCCAGGAATTGTCTCAGGTGGTCAAAAGAGAACGCAGACGTAGGGTTGATTTTGCTAATCCATGCTTCATTATGCAAAGCTTCCCTGACCTTCCATTGCTTTCGAGACGATGCCTCAAAGATTAGGGGGGCGATGTCCTTGGGGTTGCACCCGTTTAGCCAAGGGGACTCCCGGAAGGGCGCACGGGCGCCGTTGCCGATGGTGATGGTCGTGCATGCATAAAAAAGAGTTTATCCTCCTCATCACATATGTTACCCAGGCCAACCCACAATCTCGTCGGCGCGGTCCATTTAAGCCAGAGCCAGCGTAAACGAAACGCTCGGCGGAACTTCTCCCGGTGTAGCCCCCCAAGCCCCCCAAGGTCCTTGGGTCTACAGACGCGCTCCCAATTGACTTTACACTTGGCCCCAGTCGTCTTGTGCGAGGCCGACCAAAGGAATGCTCGCTCAATCTTGCTGATGTTGTTCAGGCTGCCCCTAGGGATGGGAAGTGCAGTAGTAGTGAAGACAACCTGCGAGGTCAGGACCGATTTGACCAAAACTACTCGGCCCGGAGTTGCAATGTATCTCCCTTCCCAAGGTAGAAGCCTTCCTGCAACCTGATCCTCCAGGTGCTGAAAGTCGGCACGTCTGAGCTGCCACACCGACAAGGGCAGCCCCAAGTATTTCAGCAGGAAGGAAGCTGATGCGGAGCATCCCACGTTCATCCCCATGTACACTCCGACTACTCTCCGAGCCCCAAGAGGACATATGACGAGACCTCGAGCATATGCCATTGAACACAAGGTGAACTCGATCCTCTCTAAACCTTCACTTTCCTCACGTGAGACATGGTTGCTACTTCAAGTGCGGACCTTGTGCATACTCAGGTACACCCGAGGAGACCATGGAGAACCGAAGGACCAAGGACGAGCGTGCGCAGAAGCATGGACGAGGAGAAGGAAGAAGAAAAATGGAGCAAGACAGGACTTGCCCGGATCATCCGGACACCCAGCCGGACGATCCGGACCGAGCCCGGACGATCCGGACGACCACCCGGACGATCCGGCTAACGTGCCCGAAGACACCCGAAGCTGCTCGACGAAGCCGGATCATCCGGACAGTCACCCGGATCATCCGGATCCCCGACACCCGGATCATCCGGGCCACCATCCGGATCATCCGGGCCACCATCCGGATCATCCGGACCCCGCCTGTGTGCGTGACTTGGGCCGAAGCCCGTGTACCCCTTCGCCCCTCACTTACCCCTTCGTGGCTTAGCACTATAAATAGACCTCCCACTCCCCACTTTGAGGGTTAGCGTTGATTTAGCTCAAGTTAGAGATAGAGCCTCGCTCATCCATCGGATCTCCTCCTCGTGAGAGACCGCGGCCTCTTCGGAGTAGATCCTATCGGATTCAAGACCCCCTCGTGGGAAGATCCCTTTGTGGATTCAAGGCCTCCTCACGGAGAAGATCGGTTACCTTTGTATCCTTACCTTTGTTAACTTTGGATCTCGTGTATCTCTTTGTGTTCTTCGATCTAGCACTTGTGTGACCGATTCCTTGTTGGTTGAGTGTTTTCCCTCGTTCCTCCCCGTGATTTCCTCGTGTTCTTCCGCTCGTTCTTCGTGTCTCCCCGTAGGATCCACTCCAAACGTGAAAGATCGACGCTATAGGGTTCCACCCTACATCATCATGGTATCATGAGCCACGTTGATCACGTTTTGGAGCCCCTAACCCTCTTTTTCTAGCTTGATTTTATTGTTTTCGTCCTAAATCCGAAAATCCCCACCAAAAATAGCCCCAATTTTTTTTGTGATTTGTTGGTTTGATGGTGTTTTGTTGATTTTGATCCATGGATTTGCTTGGTTTCAAGTGGATCTAGCATTTTCCCAAGTTTCCTCACCTTCCATCCACGAAATCCCTCAAATTTTGCCCCAAAAATCATCCATTTCCGCCCAAAAATTCGTCCCCGAGAGGAAATCCCGAGCAGTTTGACCTGCCCGGATCATCCGGACCTTCTCCCGGATCATCCGGACATCTCCCGGATCAGCTGGACCCTCTCCCGGACGTCCGGATACCCCACGCACCCAGAAAACAGAACCGGAGCTGACGAACCCGGATCATCCGGCTGTACACCAGGATCATCCGGACCTAGCCCGGATCATCCGGACCTCCTCCCGGATGTCCGGTTAACCCTGAAACTGACACGGCTAAAATTTTGTTTTGGTCATAACTAATTCATCCGGAGTCCGTTTTTGACGTTCTTTAGCTCGTTTTGAAGCTATTGACATCCCCCATCCCACAAAAATACCACCAACACCATTTGACACCATCAAAATTTCGGGATTTTGGCATCTTTGCCTAGGGCTTCCACCATATCATCCGCATAGCCACCACCGACTTCCGCAACCTAACCCATTTTGTTCCCCATTGCATATGTGGTTGTATGAGTTGTGATTAGAGTCTCCTAAGGTGTTTCGGCTACTTAGGGACGATTACTTCTTCATCAACCACCACCACCACTTCCACATAACCTTGCCCATCATACACTTCCACCAACCCAACCTAACCCAATTTTGTTTGAGCTTGTTTGAGTTGTGGCTTGTGTCTCGTAAGGTGTTTCGGCTACTTAGGGACGGCAACTTCAACTCCGACTCGTGTATATCCCATCATTCCACTTCCGCATTGCCTAGTGCAACACCACTACCGCTTTCCGCTACCTCCATTTTGACATTTGACGTGTGAGATTTTGAGTTTGCGGTTTTTCCGTTTCCTAAGGTGTTTCGGCTACTTAGGGACGAGTCTCCATCATCTTGGTATCTACATCAAGAACACCGCTACTCATCATCGTCGGACGGTAACCTCCATATCATCTTGGTATCATGGTATCCCTCCATTGTATATTCCCTTGCTATTGCATTGTTAACCCCTAGCCTTACTTTTGCGTCGCTTGCCTATCGAGACTAGCCATTTGAGTATTGCCGGCAACGTTACTTGTGCACATTAGTGATCATACTTCCCATAACATACATACCATATCATCGTGGTGCATATATTGCTATCATATCTTGTGTCACAAGTTTGTTCCCGCATATACACAATTGCTATCTTGGTTTGTGCATTGTGCAAAGTGGCCATAGAAAAAAAAGAAATAAAGCTTTTAAGCAAAAGAGAAAGAGAGCAAAGAAGCTTGTAAGCAAGTGCCATAGCATCATACCACATTGCATATAAGATTGTCATATCCGATCATCTTGGATCATCTTGAGAGAAACACTGGGAACCATACATACATAGCATACTTGGGATAGAAGTTTATCCATTTTGCATCTTATAGGTTCTGCACAAGTGTCATATCCGCCTATTGAGCAATCGTGCTAGCGTCTCTCTTGAGTTGTGCAACACGAGCGTTTTCTGTGGATTCCACATTTTGTGCTCATTCCTTGGTTGCATGACCCCATTTATCTATCCGTGTGTGCGTTTCCGTGTGCCTTCCATATTGCTATTGGTCTACTTGTTTCACTTGCGAATTTGTGAATCTCTTTCAACATTATTGACTCTTGCTAACATTTTGCATTAAATTTTTGTGCCACTATCCTCACCGAGCTCCACTATAAGCTTTACTTGTGTAGGTGTGAGAACCGACAAGGATTGGTACCAATAGTGCTATTTCATTGTCCGCATTTGAGTGAACTTGATTCATTGTCAACATCGGTCAAGGTACATT
This sequence comes from Triticum dicoccoides, assembly GCF_002162155.2. Classification (NCBI taxonomy): domain Eukaryota; kingdom Viridiplantae; phylum Streptophyta; class Magnoliopsida; order Poales; family Poaceae; genus Triticum; species Triticum dicoccoides. The sequence continues at coordinate 398,646,688 of NC_041383.1, read as the reverse complement.
GGTATAAGTTCTTCTCTTTCTCCCACTCATATTTGCTTGAGTCTTGTGATGGATAGGCAAGGCATTTCCTCTCCGGTCCTCGACAACAACGACGGCGTGAACAACTACATAACCAAAGCGTCTATCTTCGATCTACAACGACAAGTGCAAGGCACACAATCAAGATTGCGAGAGCGCATCGAGAACATCTCCATCGACATTCATCACTCCGAAGCAAGGAGAAGGGACTACTTCGGCAAGAAGCTTGCCGCACATAAAGAGGAGCAAGATGCAAGGATGGAGGAGATTAGGGCCTTGATCAAGTCTTCTTCCACTTCATCATCCTCAAGACGATGACGTTCAAGCCACAAGTCTTCGGAGCGCGAAAAAGATGCAAGTGCAAATCGTCCTCGTCCACATCTACATGGCGACCACCATCACGTTCGTGATCAACATCGTCATGAAGGGCAAGTCACCTCCAAGCATCATGTGCACGACGACGACGAACGCCTTCGAGCTCAAGCGCGACAACGACACCATCATCATGAAGATGCTCCACAAGCACAAATGCACAAGTCCCAACACGCCAAGTCGAAGCTTCATGAGCATAAAAGAAGACCGCAAGACGACCACCACCAAGACGGCGCTACGGCTACATCAACCACTTCGGCATCTTCGCCAAGTGTTCTCAAGGCATCTTCGCCTATGGACGTACGGCATCTTCACCTACTTCCCACAAGTACACCTACAACGACTTCATCAAGTCCAAGGCGACCACATACAAGTGAGGGTGACACTTCCATCTTCGGAAGCCCCCCAAGGAAGATGGCCGAGCATGGGAAATTCCCTTCGGTCATGGAGACGAGTTATGAGGTGCCACATCATATGGACCTCCAACACCAAGACGGCGACAAGAAGGTCGAGCAAGGGCCATCCCCTTCGACCACGACTATGAGCGCGAACCTCTTCAACAACATGAAGACGGTGCCCACATTGGACTCCTCCTCCGAGTCAAGCTATGCGACCGCGCATGGAGACATTTGCACCAACATCTCTCCGACACCCACATATGAAGAAATGCCCCAAGTGCCATGTGAGGAGAGCCACCACCCCATGAGTGACATGAGTGACTCCACCATACGTGACATTGAGAGCATTTACTATGAGAGGATGAGTGTGACCACCACTAGCCCCACACATGAGAGCATGCCACACATCCTATGTGAGGTTGAGCGCCATTTGAGTGACTCCACCAACCATATGAGTGAGAGCATCCTTGAGGGAGTGAGTGAGCCACAACACTTAGAGAGTGAGGTAGTTGACACGGCATATGAGGCCATTTCGCTTTCTAACAACTTAATCTCTACCTCTCTTGTGTTTTCTTCTTTGGTGCTAGGACCCATATATGATGACGTGCCGATTTGCGATGACCACGTCCTCCCTTTGGACACGACGATGGCCATGGTGGATGATGATGCACCCCCCACATGGTTCCATCAAGATGACGATGACCATGACTTGATCTTCAACACCTCACCTACAACACATGAGCGACGCTCCAAAGGTAACATAGGTGATGGTGCTTATCTTGTCCCACTAGTGGACGCTCTTGACAATGATTACCCCCCATGATGTTGACCCACCTATTCCCGTGCTTCATGCTAGTGAAACTTCTTCATGCCTTGACTTGCCTATTTATGATGAATATGATGATGAGCATGTTGAGTTGCCTAGTTGTGATGCTATGCTCCATAGGATAACTTGTGAAAATTATATTGGTCACATTATACTTGACAATCCATTGAACTTGTCATATGCTATGAGTGAGATCTCCCATATTGCTTCATTTCAATCTCAACATAGTAACTATGCATGCCCCATTAAGATCAATCCCATTTGCACTTATGGCATAGATGACGAGATGATGGTCATTGGCTTTTGCTTCTCTTGTGATGATATTGCCATGCTTCCTTTACATGATTTGTGCAATTCATCTACTATGCCATGCCATGATCACATTGAACCAAATATGCATTGTTTTGGATGTTGTCAATATTCTCCATGTGATGTTTCCATTAATGCTCATGAGGAGACCCCCATAGCTTCCTCATGCATATTAGGAGATTTTGATTCATCCCATCCTTTGCATGATTTCCATGATTGCTTGCACCATATGCATTCCATGAATCACAATGCTCTAGATATTTCTCGTGATGCATTACACAATTTGAGTCTCCATTATGCCATACATAATAACAAACCTCTCATGATGGATGACATGTTTCTATATCACGCATCTCATTTATTTGAGCATTGGCTATTTTGTGCTAACCGACACAAGCATGTGCGCATCATGATGGATGATGTGTACATATACCATGCACACACAATTTTCTCTTTGTCTTTGTTTTGTGTAGGTACTCATGTATACTCGTCAACCTCTCAATCCCAAGAGTTGACGAAACGAGCTCTTGAGAGCAACGATGACTTGGGATCCCGTGGACAATCCTTACCACCGTTCCCTTCGCGCATAGACTATGCGCATCTCTTTTACTTGGCTCTCACACGGCTATGGGCTATTTACCACTTGTCACCTTATGCTCATTTTCCCGTGTTCACTTTGCATGTTATACTTGCTTCTATGCATTTGCCATGCAATTGTGACCCTTGCTTGCATCTACCCATGATTCACCATTATGATACTTCTATGTGTATTTGCATGCTTGGTGGAGATCCTTGTTGCTTTTGCCATGTTTATCATGTGCCCCATGCTATTGTTGATTGTTGTGTTGGGAGAGTCATGATGCCCCATTGCTATTTACATATGGTCTCTCGCCAATACATTGATGACATTTTACTCATATCTTGCTTTCATGCTTGTGCTATGACATGTGAATTATTCATGCCCACCATTTGCACACATGACATGCTTGCCATGATTCCTTCTAGTATGTTGCATCTTCCCACTACTAGCTTGCTTGACTTGATCACTATGATTGCTTGCTATGTTGCATCACCCATGTTCCACTATTACTTGCTTTCTTGGGTTGATGACATATATGCTCATGCCTCTCACATGATAAATCATGATCATTGTCTCTTGTCTCCATTAGTTGCATCTCTCATATCACCTTGTATTGAGTGCCAACTAGCTATGCTTATTGATCTTGGAGACTTGGACACTTTACTTGTGATGCATACTTGTTTGATTGAGCCTCTTGTATTTGGATGTTCTTGCATCATATGCCTCCATACTATGACACGCTCCCTTGTACTTTCTTATGATGAGCATGATGCATACACTTGTTGGGTATCATACCACTCGAATGATAGGTTTTGCATTTCCGCTAACCTCATTTGTTTTTCCGAGTGTTTCTCATGTTCTTTCATTTTGGAGGTTTCACAAGGCGATGCCGTTATGCGACAACTTGGTCATGCGAAGGCATACACGATGTGCAACACCAACATTTGCGAGAATCTACTAAAGGTGAACTCCTTCTCTTTGAGCCATCCTCAATTACGCATACTGGATGGGTCACTCTTTCATTGTTGTTTCCTTCTTGTTGTCTACATGATACATCTCGTGAACGGAGGAACGACATTGGAGATTGGCTACATGGACCTTCACATTGAGGAGCGCTCGCACTTATTGGATGCACCTTCAGTCTTCCACCCATGCCTCGACATCGAGCTTTGGTACACCAACACCTCCATATTTGTTGATTGTGCTCATACATGTCATGCTCGATGGACATATCATACTCACCACAAGTTTGCACACTATGCATGGATTGACTCACATTATGATTGCCTTGTTGCATCTTGTATTACCATGTCATCCATGATATATGAGCTTGTTCACTTCCTTAGCAAATTTGTTGTGATCTTCCTTGATGGCATATTCATACATCATGATCATATTGCCCACCATCAATTGCATGATAATATTCACATATTGAGCATCTGTTTCCATGTTCATGCATTTGATAAACCGTCTCACTATGACATCATTTTGCACCGTGGTTGCATTGATCATATTTACAACACATTTGTGTGCACAATGATTGCATTTCCTCCCATGAATGCTTTGCATCTCATTCTAGATCATCTTGATAAGCTTCATGCGCTTTGTCACGGCCAATCTTGCCACACGGACTCATTCTTGCATGATGGACACTTTGTGTGCGCTAACCATGGTATTTCCGAGTGTTGTTTGTGTTTGTTTCTTTTGCATGTATACCACTCCGGCTACACCTTGGACTACTTGGATTGCGCCATGCCTTCCACCTCGCCCAACTACAAGTCCGTTCACGACAACCGTTTCCATGGTGATGAGGATCACGATCCGAGGTCGGATCTTTCACAAGGGGGGGGGAGATGATGCGGAGCATCCCACGTTCATCCCCATGTACACTCCGACTACTCTCCGAGCCCCAAGAGGACATATGACGAGACCTCGAGCATACGCCATTGGACACAAGGTGAACTCGATCCTCTCTAAACCTTCACTTTCCTCACGTGAGACATGGTTGCTACTTCAAGCGCGGACCTTGTGCATACTCAGGTACACCCGAGGAGACCATGGAGAACCCAAGGACCAAGGCCGAGCGTGCGCAGAAGCATGGAAGAGGAGAAGGAAGAAGAAAAATGGAGCAAGACAGGTGTGACGCCCGGGGAATTAAGCTACAGTGATCCTCTGCTAGTGATGCCACGTCACCTCAATTATAGTTGCTAATCTTGAGTTAGTTCAAAACCGGTCCAAAATTCAAAATTCAGATTAATGATAACGATAAAAGTTTTCAAACATTAAAAATAAAATGTCCGGTTTGTACTAAATATTACATAGATAATTATGGTGTAGAAGATACAGTTTTATAAAATGCATAAATATTTTAAATTGAATTAAAACGGAAGGGAAAAGAAATAAAAAAAAGAATAAAAAAAAACCCCACTGGCCCAACTGGGCCAAGCCCCCACCTGGCCCAGCCGGCCAGCCCCCTGGCCCGGCCCAACCCCCCCACTCCCT
>NC_041383.1:398633326-398640304 GCF_002162155.2 Triticum dicoccoides | reverse complement strand
ACTCGGTCAGCTGGGCTGACCGGTCCACCCCCCCCTCTCTGTCTATGACATGCAGGCCCCACGCCCAGAATGTTTTTTTTAAAAAAGGAAAATAAAATTTAAAAAATAATTAATTAATTAATTAATTAATTAGTGGATTAATTAAGTTAATTAATCATATTTAGATTAACCTAACTAACTAACTAATTTAATTAAACAGTAGTTAGATTAGTTAAACAATGATTAGGCTAAACAGTCAATGACCAGTGGGTCCCAGACGTCAGCGACCCAGTCAACACCTCTGTTGACTGCTGATGTCATGGTGACGTCAGCAGACACTATTCTGGATAATGTTGATTAAATTAAATAAATAAATCCTAAAAATGATTTAAATCTTTTAAAATTAATATAAAATAAACCGTAGCTCGGATGGAAAAACTTTGTACATGAAAGTTGCTCAGAACGACGAGACGATTCCGGATACGCAACCCGTTCGTCCGCCACACCCCCCTAACCTATCGAACTCGCAACTTTCCCCCTCCGGCTCCTCTGCCCGAAAACACGGAACCCCGGGAATACTTTCCCGGATGTTTTTCCCCCTTCACCGGTATCACCTACTACCGCGTTAGGGCACACCGAACACCGCGTATTGCCTTGTTATATTTTGTGATGCTTTGTTTGCTCTGTATTCATTATTTCTTCCCCCTCTTCTCTCCGGTAGACTACGAGACCGACGCTGCTGCTGACCAGTTCGACTACGGAGTTGACGACCCCTCTCTCTTGCCAGAGCAACCAGGCAAGCCCCCCCCCTGATCACCAGATATCGCCTATTCTACTCTATACTGCTTGCATTAGAGTAGTGTAGCATGTTACTGCTTTCCGTTGATCCTATTCTGATGCATAGCCTGACATTGTTGCTACACCTGTTGATACCTTACCTGCAATCCTAAATGCTTAGTATAGGATGCTAGTTTATCATCATTGGCCCTACATTCTTGTCAGTCTGCCTTGCTATACTATTGGGCTGTGATCACTCGGGAGGTGATCACGGGTATATACTATACATACATACATACTATACAGATGGTGACTAAAGTCGGGTCAGCTCATTGAGTACCCGCAAGTGATTCTGACGAGGGGGCTGAAAGGACAGGTGGCTCCATCCCGGTAGAGGTGGGCCTGGGTTCCGGACGGCCCTCGACTGTTACTTTGTGGTGGAGCGACAGGGCAGGTTGAGACCACCTAGGAGACAGGTGGGCCTGCCCCTGTTCGGCGTTCGCGGATACTTAACACGCTTAACGAGATCTTGGTATTTGATCTGAGTCGGCTACGAGCCTATACGCACTAACCATCTACGTGGGAGTAGTTATGGGTATCCCGACGTCGTGGTATCAGCCGAAGCACTTCAGACGTCAGCGACGGAGCGGCGCGCGCCGAATTGGACTGGAACGCCACTAGGCTAGGTCTGCTTTCGGCCGCCCTCGCAACATGCAGGTGTGCTATGGGCGATGGGCCCAGACCCCTGTGCGCTTAGGTTTAGACCGGCGTGCTGGCCTCTCTGTTTTGCCTAGGTGGGGCTGCGACGTGTTGATCTTTCGAGGCCGGGCATGACCCAGGAAAGTGTGTCCGGCCAAATGGGATCGAGCGTGTTGGGTTATGTGGTGCACCCCTGCAGGGAAGTTAATCTATTCGAATAGCCGTGATCTTCGGTAACAGGACGACTTGGAGTTGTACCTTGACCTTATGACAACTAGAACCGGATACTTAATAAAACACACCCTTCCAAGTGCCAGATACAACCGGTGGTCGCTCTACCTCAGGGATATGAGGAGGGGATCGCCGGGTAGGATTATGCTATGAGATGCTACTTGAAGATGCTACTTGGAGGACTTCAATCTACTCTCTTCTACATGCTGCAAGACGGAGGCTGCCAGAAGCGTAGTCTTCGACAGGATTAGCTATCCTCCTCTTATTCTGGCATTCTGCAGTTCAGTCCACTGATATGGCCTCCTTACACATATACCCATGCATATGTAGTGTAGCTCCTTGCTTGTGAGTACTTTGGATGAGTACTCACGGTTGCTTTTCTCCCTCTTTTCCCCTTTCCCTTCTACCTGGTTGTCGCAACTAGATGCTGGAGGCCTGGAGCCTGACGCCACCGTCGACGACGTCTACTACCCCGGAGGTGCCTACTACTACGTGCAGGCCGCTGACGACGTCCAGGAGTAGTTTAGGAGGATCCCAGGCAGGAGGCCTGCGCCTCTTTCGATCTGTATCCCAGTTTGTGCTAGCCTTCTTAAGGCAAACTTGTTTAACTTATGTCTGTACTCAGATATTGTTGCTTCCGCTGACTCGTCTATGATCGAGCACTTGTATTCGAGCCCTCGAGGCCCCTGGCTTGTATTATGTTGCTTGTATGACTTATTTATGTTTTAGAGTTGTGTTGTGATATCTTCCCGTGAGTCCCTGATCTTGATCATACACATTTGCGTGCATGATTAGTGTACGATTGAATCGGGGGCGTCACTAGTTGGTATCAGAGCCGACTGCCTGTAGGAATCCCTCTTCCAACTCCTTGGCCGAAGTTGAGTCTAGACATTGCAAAACTTTTACTAACATGGCTGTGTGTCTTACGGGCACACGTCGCCATTGGGTGGTACTAGGATCTTTTACTCCTCGACCTTTACTCTGGAAATCTGATCTCTCTTCTATTCGGGTTAAATGAATTTTGCTAAATCTAACATTAGGATCTCGTTATCACTTTCACCCGGAGAGCTCCTTATTACTGATGATCGTCTGCTGCACGTGAAGACCCTGAAGATACTTTCCGCGGTTAACCCGAGAACTTGTGTTCATCGCGTTTGCAATTCCCCTTCCACCGTCAACCCTTATGGGTAACTACTTACAGTTGTTATTCTTATATCATCCCCAGTGGTCTTGTTATTGCAAGATACCCTGAAAAACTCGTCGTGGTTTCGATAATCCCTTGAGCTTACTGCCTTGCGGTTCTTGTCACTTGAATACCCCTACGGTTAATTCTCGCATTTATCGAGTATCCGCCCATCCCCCAGCTGTTCATGTGTTACACAAAAGTCTTCGAAATACCACCCGATATTCCGAAAATCCTCAGCAACCTATTGCTCTGGAATTTCTTGTTTGCTTTCATTATGATTAATCCCATAAGTATAGAAATCTTATTGACATTCCTTGTCATTATCATTTTGAGTCTGTTGACTCAATATGTTGCGAATACACGCAATCATCATTGATCCTTATAAATTACCTTTCCGGCTGAGCTTCCATTCTTTTAACTGGAATTGGTTCTCGACCAATCCAATTGTCGTTGATTGTACCCTAAGGCTATTCAACTTATCCATCCCTAATCAGAGCATTGCTTCTGATCCCTTGATTTGGAAATCATAATTCCTTTGCATTTGAGTTAGTCAGTTATTTCTATAATCTGATCCCCTTGCATTCTTCTTCCTCTAGTTGAGTACCGATACTCGTATCAGATCCTTTGTGGACCATCAAGTCCTTTGTTGGATTGTTATCCGACAGTGTCCTACACATTTGATCACCTTGTGAGTTCTTCCCCTGATACATAATGCCTTTGTTAAGTTGTATCCTCTGCTTGGCCAACCATGCTCTGCTTTCGGGCTTGTGTTATTTACTCTTGAAAATTGTGGTATATGTTTCTAAGAGGCCACTAAGGGTTGAACATATGCTTTCTCTAGACCGTGTGAACCCGAAAGTTTTCACGAGTCATACTCTTCTGGTGCTTCGCCAGATAAAATTTCAACACTGCAACTTAATCGAACGCGAGAAGTGGATGAAAGGTTATGCATTGGAGAAGTGGGAGTCGACATTGAACTTTGTGTTCATGCCCATGGACCCGATGTACATCTTCTCATCGAAGCTTCTTTTAAAATTAATTATTCCCTTGATATAAGCTCATCTTATATCTGGGGTATGGCCTTTTACAATCGTGGTTCCGACCATGTTCTCCTTTAAATACCATTTTCGATGCAAGTGTAAGCACTTGTCTTCTGTGGATCAATACCCCGGTACAACCTCTACTTTGATATGTCGTCGAGTATTACCCCATGGTATCTCGAGATTATCTTGGAACTGCATAACTTCCTATGAGTTCTTCATCAAGTACTACATACTCACTGATTACAATTTTTCATGGGCTCTGAGTTATTAAACACTCAAAGACACCGATAACTAAACCGAGTCCGCATTACGGTTCAACAACTCTTACTAATATTCTTTAAGTACGAGTTTGTTACCCGATCACGCCATTCCTAGCCTGTTTGGCTATATCGTTGTCGTGACGAATTCTAACGGGGCTACCTGGTCCTTATTTTCGGAGCACCAATTTTCGACGATGAACTAACCTTACGTCGATTGTCCTCGTCATACCCTTTCACCTTAAACAACAAGCTTGAGTTCGAGTTTGTGTCGTAACGGTGGTTCCAATAACCTCTTGCTTCATCATTCCTTTGACTTGATGTCATCGCTGATTGACTACATCTGCATGAAATCTCTCGACAATTGTGTCGTGATCATCATCAACCTTATGAGCTCTTCCAGGAATTCAATTGAATTCATGATGGGTAATACCATCCTTGCCCCTCGATGATTCCTGTTCTCATCGACCACTTTATTGCCTTCCGTTCAACACAACTTGTTCGTGTTTGGTGTAAACCTTGAGATCACTGCTAACCAGCAGTCGATCTTCCTTACCTCGGTAGTATTACCATCTCTTTTTGTCAAGAATGTGGTGAGAATTTCACCACCTCTTAATAATTCTTCATAACATAATACTTCTTGCCATCTTCGTTCATTCCTTGGTCCCCGTATTGTTTTCAACCGGAATACCGACAATGGAGCTATGACGTGTGAATTCAAAACTTCTAACAACCCTATTGCTTTGAAGTGAATGGGCAATAGTTCATTCTAAGTCCTTCGCTAATTGAATCACCATTCTGACATTGGTCGTGCAACCCAACCCATATTTCGGGCGCACCTTTCAACCAATGTTTAATTGTGTATGTTTTCCTTGAGCATACTTCCTTATATCATTTGATCTGACAAATGTTATCTCCTTGTTCACTTAATGGTGGAAATCCATCTTTTAGGAATCTCGGTGAATTGCCGTTGAGTTCACCAGACACCTCCTTGTCCTCTCCTTGGGTTAATGATGGACTCTTGTTAACGGAAATCACTTCGTAGTTCATTTCCCCGAGAATCTTACAATGTCATCTCGTCAATTTGCGTTGCACCTTTTCTTCTCAGGTATCCTAAGTCTGAGGTATCCTGACACCAATCGGATCTGAATCTTGGTCAGATATGATGGTTGGGACAATTTTCCAAGAGTCATGAAGTTGATCCTTTGATGACCCGGTAACATGATGTCATGCCTAGCACCCCCCCCGGCTGGAGGACCTATCATTATAGATTCCTTTTCAGCAAGGTTATCCATTCGTCCATGAGGAAATTGTAAGACTTATTCTACAAGTTATTCCTGATGGATCCTTCGTGTTTCCAAAGTCTGATCTTCACCTGAAGACCATGTCAATGCTATCTCGAAGCATGTCAATGGTACTCCGATTTTCAACAGGAACATTTGAAGCACGATGCTAAATTTTATTTATCACTTATCCTAACACCGTTGTATGGGTAATATCAGGAGATTCCTTCCCCCTTACCTAAATGGTTTTCTACTTTATATCCTGTCATGGATATCATGCTCTGCTTGTTATTAGGAAGGATATACCCCTGAAATATGTGTTTAAACACATTTTCCTTTCCATTGTTCTGTTTAATCTGATGATCATATTTTCCTTCCATTGTTGGTTTAACCTTTCTTGTGATCTATATGATCTGAGAAGTAATATTTTCCGCTTATGTAAACACCTTGTTGTACAATTCTGTCAGTAAGCCCTGTTACTTTTATTGATGACATTCCGGTAACCACCGATGGACGAGAACTTTGCCTACTGGTCCGCCTCGTTCAACGAGCAGGAAAATGGTTCTCTTCGTCCCTCGCCCTTGGTACCGACATTGTTGCCGACATAACTGGCATGCTACTCTCTGACATGCCTTGCTATCGTGATCGTACAACATGTCAGCCCCCCTTTCTACTTTTAACCCACATGGTGGGCCCATAACCCACAGGTCCCAGGAACGAAACCTGACTCTCCTGTACAACTGTTGTCAAAGTTATTCCTCGTGCTTGGCTTTGTATGTAATTCACGGGCCACTTGCCTGTTGATCTATTCTGGTATCAGACACAAAACTTATTACCATTGCTCTGGACCCCTTTTACACTTTGTTTCAGGCATCGGATGATTGCCTACCCGCTTGAAACTTCTCATGGTACCTTCTTACTTGCTCTCGATATTTTCTTGAGTTCCAGTTCGAGAGTTACTTTCCGCCACCTTCCCCTATGTTAGCTACCAGATAGTCAACCTTGCATAGGTTCGTTCTGCCGGAATACCCCCTTACCTATTCGTAAGTACGCTGGAGTTCCCGAGAAAAGAGCGGCATCACCATGATGACCTGTAGCAGAGAAATGATGATGTCAAGGTAATGGATCGACCTCTTCAAGAAGAACAACCAAGACTGAGAAGATTCGTTAGGATTTCGTAACCAGACCTTTCCCCCTTACTCCCCTCTTAAATCTCGGGACGAGATTTCTTGTAGTGGAGGAGAATTGTGACGCCCGGGGAATTAAGCTACAGTGATCCTCTGCTAGTGATGCCACGTCACCTCAATTATAGTTGCTAATCTTGAGTTAGTTCAAAACCGGTCCAAAATTCAAAATTCAGATTAATGATAACGATAAAAGTTTTCAAACATTAAAAATAAAATGTTCGGTTTGTACTAAATATTACATAGATAATTATGGTGTAGAAGATACAGTTTTATAAAATGCATAAATATTTTAAATTGAATTAAAACAGAAGGGAAAAGAAATAAAAAAAAGAATAA
>NC_041383.1:398537989-398631907 GCF_002162155.2 Triticum dicoccoides | reverse complement strand
CCCCCCCCCTTGATCACCAGATATCGCCTATTCTACTCTATACTGCTTGCATTAGAGTAGTGTAGCATGTTACTGCTTTCCGTTGATCCTATTCTGATGCATAGCCTGACATTGTTGCTACACCTGTTGATACCTTACCTGCAATCCTAAATGCTTAGTATAGGATGCTAGTTTATCATCATTGGCCCTACATTCTTGTCAGTCTGCCTTGCTATACTATTGGGCCGTGATCACTCGGGAGGTGATCACGGGTATATACTATACATACATACATACTATACAGATGGTGACTAAAGTCGGGTCAGCTCATTGAGTACCCGCAAGTGATTCTGACGAGGGGGCTGAAAGGACAGGTGGCTCCATCCCGGTAGAGGTGGGCCTGGGTTCCCGACGGCCCTCGACTGTTACTTTGTGGCGGAGCGACAGGGCAGGTTGAGACCACCTAGGAGACAGGTGGGCCTGCCCCTGTTCGGCGTTCGCGGATACTTAACACGCTTAACGAGATCTTGGTATTTGATCTGAGTCGGCTACGAGCCTATACGCACTAACCATCTACGTGGGAGTAGTTATGGGTATCCTGACGTCATGGTATCAGCCGAAGCACTTGAGACGTCAGCGACGGAGCGGCGCGCGCCGAATTGGACTGGAACGCCACTAGGCTAGGTCTGCTTTCGGCCGCCCTCGCAACGTGCAGGTGTGCTATGGGCGATGGGCCCAGACCCCTGTGCGCTTAGGTTTAGACCGGCGTGCTGGCCTCTCTGTTTTGCCTAGGTGGGGCTGCGACGTGTTGATCTTCCGAGGCCGGGCATGACCCAGGAAAGTGTGTCCGGCCAAATGGGATCGAGCGTGTTGGGTTATGTGGTGCACCCCTGCAGGGAAGTTAATCTATTTGAATAGCCGTGATCTTCGGTAACAGGACGACTTGGAGTTGTACCTTGACCTTATGACAACTAGAACCGGATACTTAATAAAACACACCCTTCCAAGTGCCAGATACAACCGGTGGTCGCTCTACCTCAGGGATATGAGGAGGGGATCGCCGGGTAGGATTATGCTATGAGATGCTACTTGAAGATGCTACTTGGAGGACTTCAATCTACTCTCTTCTACATGCTGCAAGACGGAGGCTGCCAGAAGCGTAGTCTTCGACAGGATTAGCTATCCTCCTCTTATTCTGGCATTCTGCAGTTCAGTCCACTGATATGGCCTCCTTACACATATACCCATGCATATGTAGTGTAGCTCCTTGCTTGCGAGTACTTTGGATGAGTACTCACGGTTGCTTTTCTCCCTCTTTTCCCCTTTCCCTTCTACCTGGTTGTCGCAACCAGATGCTGGAGGCCTGGAGCCTGACGCCACCGTCGACGACGTCTACTACCCCGGAGGTGCCTACTACTACGTGCAGGCCGCTGACGACGTTCAGGAGTAGTTTAGGAGGATCCCAGGCAGGAGGCCTGCGCCTCTTTCGATCTGTATCCCAGTTTGTGCTAGCCTTCTTAAGGCAAACTTGTTTAACTTATGTCTGTACTCAGATATTGTTGCTTCCGCTGACTCGTCTATGATCGAGCACTTGTATTCGAGCCCTCGAGGCCCCTGGCTTGTATTATGATGCTTGTATGACTTATTTATGTTTTAGAGTTGTGTTGTGATATCTTCCCGTGAGTCCCTGATCTTGATCGTACACATTTGCGTGCATGATTAGTGTACGATTGAATCGGGGGCGTCACAACAGGACTTGCCCGGATCATCCGGACACCCAGCCGGATGATCCGGACCGAGCCCGGACGATCCGGACGACCACCCGGACGATCCGGCTAACGTGCCCGAAGACACCCGAAGCTGCTCGACGAAGCCGGATCATCCGGACAGTCACCCGGATCATCCGGACCCCCGACACCCCGATCATCCGGGCCACCATCCGGATCATCCGGACCCCGCCTGTGTGCGTGACTTGGGTCGAAGCCCGTGTACCCCTTCGCCCCTCACTTACCCCTTCGTGGCTTAGCACTATAAATAGACCTCCCACTCCTTACTTTGAGGGTTAACGTTGATTTAGCTCAAGTTAGAGATAGAGCCTCGCTCATCCATCGGATCTCCTCCTCGTGAGAGACCGCAGCCTCTTCGGAGTAGATCCTATCGGATTCAAGACCCCCTCGTGGGAAGATCCCTTTGTGGATTCAAGGCCTCCTCATGGAGAAGATCGGTTACCTTTGTATCCTTACCTTTGTTGACTTTGGATCTCGTGTATCTCTTTGTGTTCTTCGATCTAGCACTTGTGTGACCGATTCCTTGTTGGTTGAGTGTTTTCCCTCGTTCCTCCCCGTGATTTCCTCGTGTTCTTCCGCTCGTTCTTCGTGTCTCCCCGTAGGATCCACTCCAAACATGAAAGATCGACGCTATAGGGTTCCACCCTACATCAGAAGCTCTCTTTGCGGGGAGCCCATGAAGGATGGCGTCAAGGTTAAGGTTTCAACAACGAATAGGGACCTTCGATCTTCTTTGTAATGCTATATGGTGTTTGATGGATAGATATAAAATTCCTGCAAAAACAAATATGCATGCCATATTTCTTAATGAAAACATGTTAGTGTCTCAGTTAGCGGCAATAAATAGGGCCACAATTAGTGCTCTGCCTAAGAGCATGTGCAGACTATAGCCACGGACATCGAATCCAGGCTCTCAGACGGGCGGCGTGCGTGGACACCGACCAGACACACCTTAAAATTCATGTGCCGCATCAAGGACCTCAAACTTGATACTCAAATCCATACAAACCATGTAGAATAAAAGGCAACGTAGTACATAGATATCCTATCTACCTAGACTACTCATCATCACGATCTCCGCGTTGGGCTCCGGGTAGATGGGCACCTGCGACAACTCAAGCTCGTCGTTGAACTCACTAGAGGCGAAGATTTCGTCAATCTGGCCTTTGCTGGAGGATGAAGCGCCAGTTGGCCTCCACCGCGGCCTCATCCAGGATGGACTCCACAATGACATACTGCTCCACCATCTCCTCTGTTTGGCGACTTCACACTCCGCCATGGCGTCGTCCATGGCGAAGGCTGCAGCTGGCTCTGCCTCCTCCTACAGACCAACCCCCTTCATGGGCTGGGGGTCCTGGTCCGCCTCCGACTTCTGCTCCCCGTCCTCCTCCTCATTTGGCTCCGGTGAACCCGGAGGCAGGCCAGTTCGATCCGGGTGACGCGCCTAGCCCGGATCTGCTCGAGCAGCTAGAGGCGTCGCTCTGGTATCAACACAACATAGGTGGTCACCCTCTACCGGGCCATGGCTGTCGTGGCGGCGAGCGAAGAGAGAGTCCGGGAGGGAGAAAAGTGGATGCGTCTTGGGCTAGCGGCATGGGAAGGGAGGAAGCGAATGTGGTAGGGCTAGGGGTCGTCGTCCGACTTAAATAGCCGAATTTTGACCCTCGGCAGGCGAGCTAGAGTGGCGCCACATGACGTTTAATCACTCACAAAGGAGATGACCGTCGGACCGTTACATTTCCGAGTTATTTCATGTGGGTCTCGAACGTCAGTCCAACGTGGCGGACGCGTCCGGACCGCCCCATATCTACGCCAGATTTGGGATGGATATGACGTGTGCCGGTCAGCCCGGCTGGTCATTTTTTTCGATCGGTCTGTGACTGGGCCGCCCGCCCGGGCGTTTAAGACCAGTTTGAGGCGCCCGACTGTAGATGCCCCAAATCGTAGCAATTCCGCTAGCTGGTCCAATAATAAATCCGGAAGGAAGAAATAATATAAACCGATGGCTGCATCTCATACACAAACAATTTAATGTTCTAATAGAGTCCCTTTTTTTACCCCCTTAGCTGGCGAATTATCGTCCGTAGGGGTGGCATTTGCGAATGATTTTGCTGACAGTTTTAGTTGTGAAGGATGACAGTTTCTTCAGAGCGACATGGTAGTTTTTCTCAGAGAAGGCATTTTTTTTGTTTAAAACTGCATAGTTTGATCTCGTCTCAAAACTAAAACAATCATCAAAATGGGTTAATTTGCCATCACTCTCCGAGCAAACATCAGCTAGGTAAGATTTTTGCTTTTGTTTTGCAGAACGTGGCAACACGGGGTGAGATGAAACTTTCTTTTTCAACAGAAGGGGTGGTTTGTATATGTGAACTTATCTAAAATGGGCAACCACTAGGGGCATGTTTGGTTGCTCGCATGAGGCCCGGCCTGGCTCGCGCGGGACGCAAACGGACGGATTGGTTGTGTGCTTTTATTGTTCGGCCTGCATGGCACGAACCTTACAGCACTCCTGGGCCTGGCTCCCTAGGAACACCCGAATCGGCAGTTTCTCCAGGGCTAGCCCCAAGCGGTGCACATGGGCGGCGGCGGCTACACGCGCGCAGCCACGCTCGAGAAGCCACGTCGCTTCCCGAAGCACCGGCAGTTATTAGCCTCACCGCCCCTCACCGCTCCCTCTCCCCACTCTTCCCCACTCTCCCAACTCTGCACCGGCGGCGGCGGATAGGAGGAGAGCAAGAAGACCACCGGACTCCATCAACGGCGAGCGGATCATCACCTGGCCCGCGACAATGGCGGTAAGCACTTCTCTGTTCGTCATGCACTACTTTTTCGCGTTCGATCTGGCGGTAGATTTGATCCACGGTGGAGAGGGAAATGGGGAATAGAGGTAGATAAGCATGGCAGTTCATAGTAGTTCATACGAGTACATACGAGTTCATAGTAGTTCATGCAAGATCAGAATAGAGGTAGATGCGGATGGAGTAGAAGGGGGATTGGGGGTACAAAACATACACTAGCTAACAGCGGCCGCCGTCACCGGCGTACGGAGTGGCAGGTCGAGTGGCTGGCCTTCATCTTCTTGTTCATTGTCATGCGGGGCGGTGGGTCGTCGTCATCATCCTCGGCAGAATCGAGGTCGATCTGCCAGGTATGACGGCCTGGCTAGGGCGCCCTCACTGGCATCTGCACCGGTTCTTCCTCCTCCTTAGGCTCCCCATCGATGACCGCCGGTGGCACGATTGCCCTCTCCCAGTACACTGCAGCACGGCGGTCATTAGGAGCCCAGTAGTTCTTGTACTTGCACCACTTCTTCCTCTGTTTAGCGTTGTTGGAGACAGCCTGATTCATGGCCTAGCGAATGATGTCGACTACCATCGCGCCCTTCGCTGGGTCAGGAATCACCATCTTCAACTCTTGTGCAGTGGCCCTCATGAGCACCGCATCAGATTCCTTATGCATCTCAGGCATGGAGCCGAAGTTCAAGCACACCTCCATGGTGTTATCGAACTTGGTGCGGTCACCAGCCGGCCACCCGAGGAAGAAGGCCCTCCAGCCAATACCCCAAAGGAAGGGGTTGGCGTTGGAGCTGGAGCTGGAGCTCATGGCGATGGAGAGGAGGAAGGTTGATAGTGAGAGAAGAGAGGGGGTGGGTAAGTAGTGGTGGGCAGGGTGAGTAAATATAGGCGCGATGGAGAGGAGGAAGGGTGACAGTCATGTCATTTTAACTACATGCTCTTCAATAAGCCATGAACTCTGTGTTGTGCCTGACTCCATGAATTGTGTGCAGATCGGGGAGAGCAATGAGATGGGCACGGAGGTGCTCCTGGCCATTGACAACAAGGGCAAGCAGCCCCTTCATCCAATGCCCGACGAGGTTGTGTTGCCGCCCACCGCCGAGGAACAACCAAAGACGCCTGAGGTTGGCGACGACGAGCGCATGGAGGAGCCCCTGGCAACAAACGTCGCAACTACGGCCACTACCATGAGGAGGATGGCCCAACTCACTTCTGCAAGGTCATCCTTGCACCGAAGCTTGAGTGCATCCCCATGCCCCTGGACTTCACCAAGCACTTCGTGTTAGGGAACGCAGTAATTTCAAAAAAAAATCCTACGGTCACGCAAGATCTATCTAGGTGATGCATAGCAACGAGGGGGGAGAGTGTGTCCACGTACCCTCGCAGACCGAAAGTAGAAGCATTTAGTTAACGCGGTTGATGTAGTCGAACGTCTTCGCGATCCAACCGATCCAAGCACCGAACGTACGACACCTCCATGATCAGCACACGTTCAACTCGATGACATTCCTCGTACTCTTTATCTAGTTGAGGCCGAGGGAGAGTTTCGTCAGCACGACAGCGTGGTGACGGTGATGATGAAGTTACCGGCGTAGGGCTTTGCCTAAGCACTACGACAATATGACCGAGGTGTGTAACTATGGAGGGGGCACCACACACGGCTAAAACAATTGTCAACTTGTGTGTTCTAGGGTGCCCCCTGCCCCCGTATATAAAGGATCAAGGGGGGAGGCCGGCCGGCCCTCATGGGGCGTGCCCCAAGTATGATTCCTACTAGGAATCCTATTCCTAGTAGGTTTCCAACAAGGGAAGAGAGGGGGAAGGAAGGAGAGGAGAAAGGGAGAAGGGGAGGGGGGACGCCGCCCCCTTCCCTTGTCCTATTCAGACTCAAGGGGGTGGCGCGCGGCCAGCCCTCATGCGGCCCTCCTCTCTCTCCCCTAAGGCCCATCAAGGCCCACTAGTTCCCCCGGGGGGTTCCGGTAACCCTCCGGCACTCTGGTTTTATCCGAAACTTCTCCGGAACACTTCCGGTGTCCGAATATAGTCGTCCAATATATCAATCTTTGTGTCTCGACCATTTCGAGACTCCTCATCATGTCTGTGATCACATCCGGGACTCCGAACAATCTTCAGTACATCATATCACATAAACTCATAATACCAATCGTCATCGAATGTTAAGTGTGCGGACCCTACGGGTTCGAGAACTATGTATACATGACAGAGACACGTCTCCGGTCAATAACCCATAGCGGAACCTAGATGCTCATAGTGGTTCCTACATATTCTATGAAGATCTTTATCGGTCAAACCGCATAACAACATACATTGTTCCCTTTGTCATCGGTATGTTACTTGCCCGAGATTCGATCGTCGGTATCTCAATACCTAGTTCAATCTCGTTACCGACAAGTCTCTTTACTCGTTCCGTAATACTCCATACTGCAACTAACTCATTAGTCACAATGCTTGCAAGGCTTATAGTGATGAGTATTATCGAGAGGGCTCAAAGATACCTCTCCGAAACACGGAGTGACAAATCCTAATCTCGATCTATGACAACCCAACAAACACCCTCGGAGACACCTGTAGAGCACCTTTATAATCATCCATTTACGTTGTGACGTTTGGTAGCACACAAAGTGTCCCTTCGGTATTCGGAAGTTGCATAATCTCATAGTCTGAGGAACTTGTATAAGTCATGAAGAAAGCAGTAGCAATGAAACTGACACGATCATAATGCTAAGCTAACGGATGGGTCATGTCCAGCACATCATTCTCCTAATGATGTGATATTGTTAATCAAATGACAACACATGTCAATGGTTAGGAAACATAACCATCTTTGATTAACGAGCTAGTCTAGTAGAGGCATACTAGGGACTATATGTTTTGTCTATGTATTCACACATGCACTAAGTTTCTGGTTAATACAATTCTAGCATGAATAATAAACATTTATCATGAATTAAGGAAATAAATAATAACTTTATTATTGCCTCTAGGGCATATTTCCTTCAGTCTCCCACTTGCACTAGAGTCAGTAATGTAGATCACATCGCCATGTGATTTAACACCAATAGTTCACATCTGTATGTGATTAACACCCATAGTTCACATCGACATGTGACCAACAACCAAAGGGTTTACTTGTTGGAAATATGCCCTAGAGGCAATAATAAAAGTATTATTATTATATTTCCTTGTTCATGATAATTGTCTTTTATTCATGCTATAACTGTATTATCCGGAAATCGTAATACACGTGTGAATACATAGACCACAATATGTCCCTAGTGAGCCTCTAGTTGACTAGCTCGTTGTGATCAACAGATAGTCATGATTTCCTGGCTATGGACATTGGATGTCGTTGATAACGGGATCACATCATTAGGAGAATCATGTGATGGACAAGACCCAATCCTAAGCATAGCACAAAGATCGTGTAGTTCATTTGCTAGAGCTTTGCCAATGTCAAGTATCTCTTCCTTTGACCATGAGAGCGTGTAACTCCTGGATACCGTAGGAGTGCTTTGGGTGTATCAAACGTCACAACGTAACTGGGTGACTATAAAGGTGCACTACAGGTATCTCCGAAAGTATCTATTGTTTTATGCGGATCGAGACTGGGATTTGTCACTCCGTGTAAACGGAGAGGTATCTCTGGGCCCACTCGGTAGGACATCATCATATGCGCAATGTGACCAAGGAGTTGATCACGGGATGATGTGTTACGGAACGAGTAAAGTGACTTGCCGGTAATGAGATTGAACAAGGTATTGGATACTGACGATCGAATCTCGGGCAAGTAACATACGGATAGACAAAGGGAATTGAATACGGGATTGATTAAGTCCTTGACATCGTGGTTCATCCGATGAGATCATCGTGGAACATGTGGGAGCAAACATGGGTATCCAGATCCCGCTGTTGGTTATTGACCGGAGAACGTCTCGGTCATGTCTGCATGTCTCCCGAACCCGTAGGGTCTACACACTTAAGGTTCGATGACGCTAGGGTTATAAAGGAAGCTTGTATGTGGTTACCGAATGTTGTTCGGAGTCCCGGATGAGATCCCGGACGTCACGAGGAGTTCCGGAATGGTCCGGAGGTAAAGATTTATATATGGGAAGTCCTGTTTTGGTCACCGGAAAAGTTTCGGGTGATATCGGTATTGTACCGGGACCACCGGGAGGGTCCCGGGGGTCCACCAAGTGGGGCCACCTGCCCCAGAAGGTTGCGTGGGCCAAGTGTGGGAGGGGACCAGCCCCTAGGAGGGCTGGTGCGCCCCCCACAAGGGGGCCAAGGTGCAAGGGAGAGTGGGAGGGGGCAAACCCTAGTCCAGATGGGCCTTAAGGCCCATATTGGTGCGCCTCCCTCTCCTCTCCCCCCTTGGCCGCCTCCCCTTTGCCATCTAGGGCTGGCCGCACCCCTTGGGGGTGGGAAACCCTAAAGGGGGCGCAGCCCCCCCTTCCCCCTATATATAGATGAGGTTTGGGGCTGCCATAGAGAGGCGAACTTCTCCTCTCGTTGGTGCAGCCCTGCCTCTCCTCCTCCTCCTCTCCCATGGTGCTTGGCGAAGCCCTGCGGGATTGCCACGCTCCTCCACCACCACCACGCCGTTCTGCTGCTGTTGGATGGAGTCTTCCTCAACCTCTCCCTCTCTCCTTGCTGGATCAAGGCGTGGGAGACGTCACCGGGCTGTACGTGTGTTGAACGCGGAGGTGCCGTGCGTTCGGCACTTGATCATCGGTGATTTGAATCACGACGAGAACGACTCCATCAACCCCGTTCACTTGAACGCTTCCTCTTAGCGATCTACAAGGGTATGTAGATGCACTCTCCTTCTACTCGTAGCTGGTTTCTCCATAGATAGATCTTGGTGATACGTAGGAAAATTTTGAATTTCTGCTACGTTCCCCAACATTACTAGAGTCAATAAGCTAGTTCACATTGCTATGTGATTAACACCCAAAAAGTACTAAGGTGTGATCATGTTTTGCTTGTGAGAGAAGTTTAGTCAACGGGCCTGTCACATTCAGAGCCGTATGTATTTTGCAAATATTCTATGTCTACAATGCTCTGCACGGAGCTACTCCAGCTAATTGCTCCCACTTTCAATATGTATCCAGATTGAGACTTAGAGTCATCTGGATCAGTGTAAAAGCTTGCATCAATGTAACTCTTTATGACGAACTCTTTATCACCCCCATAACCGAGAAATATTTCATTAGTCCTCACTAAGGATAATTTTGACCGCTGTCTAGTGATCTACTTCTAGATCACTATTGTACCCCCTTGCCAAACTCATGGCAAGGTACACAATAGGTCTGGTACACAGTGCTACGCCTTGAGCTTGCATTGGTTTTCCTCGAAGAGGAGAGGGTGATGCAGCAAGTGTAGCGTAAGTATTTCCCTCAGTTTTGAGAACCAAGGTATCAATCCAGTAGGAGGCTCCTCAAAAGTCCCACACACCTACACAAACAAACTGAGAACTCGCAACCAATGCAATAAAGGGGTTGTCAATCCCTTCACGGCCACTTGCAAAAGTGAGATCTAATAAAGATAGTATGATAAGATAAATATATTTTTGGTATTTTATGATATAGATGCAAAAAGTAAGATGCAAATAAAAGTAGATTGAAAGCAAATATGATAAGAGATAGACCCGGGGGCCATAGGTTTCACTAGTGGCTTCTCTCAAGACAACATAAGTATTACGGTGGGTGAACAAATTACTGTCGAGCAATTGATAGAAAAGCGCATAGTTATGAGATTATCTAGGCATGATCATGCATATAGGCATCACGTCCATAACAAGTAGACCGACTCCTGCCTGCATCTACTACTATTACTCCACACATCGACCGACTCCTGCCTGCATCTAGAGTATTAAGTTCATAAGAATAGAGTAACGCATTAAGCAAGATGACATGATGTAGAGGGATAAACTCATGCAATATAATGTAAACCCCATCTTGTTATCCTCGATGGCAACAATACAATACGTGCCTTGCAACCCTTTCTGTCACTGGGTAAGGACACCGCAAGATTGAACCCAAAACGAAGCACTTCTCCCATGGCAAGAAAGACCAATCTAGTAGGCCAAACGAAACTGATAATTCGAAGAGACTTGCAAAGATAACTCAATCATACATAAAAATATTCAGAGAAGATTCAAATATTATTCATAGATAAACTTGATCATAAACCCACAATTCATCGGATCTCGACAAACACACCGCAAAAAGAGTTTACATCGAATAGATCTCCACAAGAGAGGGGGAGAACATTGTATTGCGATCCAAAAAGAGAGAAGAAGCCATCTAGCTAATAACTATGGACCCGTAGGTCTGTGGTAAACTACTCACAACTCATTGGAGGGGCAAGAATGTTGATGTAGAAGCCCTCCGTGGTTGATTCCCCCTCCGGCAGAGTGCCGGCGAAGGCTCCAAGATGGGATCTCGCGGATACAGAAGGTTACCGCGGTGGAAATTGTGTTTCGTGGTGCTCCTCAATGTTTTCGGGGTACATAGGTATATATAGGAGGAAGAAGTACGTCGGTGGCCGCCCGAGGGGCCCACGAGACAGGGGGGCGCTCCCTACAGGGGGGCGGCCCCCTATCTCATGGGTTCCTCGGGAGCTTCTTGACTTGCACTCCAAGCTCTCCGAATCAGGTTCGTTCCAAAAATCACGCTCCCGAAGGTTTCATTCCGTTTGGACTCCGTTTGATATTCCTTTTCTTCGAAATACTGAAATAGGCAAAAAAAATAACAATATGGGCTGGGCCTCCGGTTAGTAGGTTAGTCCCAAAAATGATATAAATGTGTAAAATAAAGCCCATAAACATCTAAAAGGGGTAATATAATAGCATGGAGCAATAAAAAATTATAGATACATTGGAGACGTATCAAGCATCCCCAAGCTTAATTCCTGCTCGTCCTCGAGTAGGTAAATGATAAAAAGAAATTTTTGATGTGGAATGCTACCTAGCATAATTCATAATGTAATTTTCTTTATTGTGGCATGAATGTTCAGATCCAAATGATACAAAATAAAAGTTCATATTAACATGAAAATGGTGATACTTCAAGCATACTAATCAAAGTAATCATATCTTCTCAAAATAACATGGCCAAAGAAAGTTATCCCTACAAAATCATATAGTCTGGCGGTTGCTCTATTTTCATCACACAAAGTATTTAATCATGCACAACCCCGATGACAAGCCAAGCAATTGTTTCATACTTTAATAATCTCAAACTTTTTCAACTTTCACGCAATACATGAGCGTGAGCCATGGACATAGCACTATATGTGGAATAGAATGGTGGTTGTGGAGAAGACAAAAAAGGAGAAGATAGTCTCACATCAACTAGGCGTATCAACGGGCTACGGAGATGCCCATTAATAGATATCAATGTGAGTGAGTAGGGATTGCCATGCAACGGATGCACTAGAGCTATAAATTTATGAAAGCTCAACAAAAGAAACTAAGTGGGTGTGCATCCAACTCGCTTGCTCACGAAGACCTAGGGCACTTTGAGGAAGCCCATCATTGGAATATACAAGCCAAGTTCTATAATGAAAAATTCCCACTACTATATGAAAGTGACAACATATGAAACTCTCTATCATGAAGATCATGGTGCTATTTTGAAGCACAAGTGTGGAAAAAGAGATAGTAGCATTGTCCTTTCTCTCTTTTTCTCTCATTTATTTATTTTTTTCTCTTTTCTTTTCCTTTTTTTTCTCTGGCCTTCTTTTTTTTGGCCTTTCTCTTTTTCTTTTCTTTTTGTAAAGTCTGAAGTCTCATCCCGACTTGTGGGGGAATCATAGTCTTCATCATCCTTTCCTCACTAGGACAATGCTCTAATAATGAAGATCATCACACTTTTATGGATTTACAAATCAAAGCTAGAACAAGATATGACTCTATATGAATGCCTCCGGCGGTGTACCGGTATATGCAATGAATCAAGAGCGACATGTATGAAAATTATGAAGGTGGCCTTGCCACAAATACAATGTCAACTACATGATCATGCAAAGAGCAATATGACAAAAGTAATGCGTGTCATATGAACGGAACGGTGAAAAGTTGCATGGCAATATATCTCGGAATGGCTATGGAAATGCCATAATAGGTAGGTATGGTGGCTGTTTTGAGGAAGGAGTATGGTGGGTGTATGGTACCGGCGAAAGTTGCACGGTACAAGAGAGGCTAGCAATGGTGGAAGGGTGAAAGGGTGCGTATAATCCATGGACTCAACATTAATCAAAAGAACTCATATACTTATTACAAAAATCTAGAAGTAATCAAAAACCAAAGCACTACGCGCATGCTCCTAGGGGGATAGATTGGTAGGAAAAGACCATCGCTCGTCCCCGACCGCCACTCATAAGGAAGACACTCAGTAAATAAAATTGTGCTCCAACTTCATCACAAAGCGGTTCACCATACGTGCATGCTACGGTAATCACAACCCTCAACACAAGTATTTTTTTTAAAATACATAATCACCCAACTAGCATAACTTTAAGATTACTACCTCCATATCTCAAAACAATTATCAAGCATCATATTGATCATAGCATCCAATTCTTTTTCTATGATAGTTTTTATTATACCCAACTTGGATGCTCATCATTCTAGGACCAACTTTATGATAATAACAAATACCATGCTGTTCTAAGAGACTCTCAAAATAATATAAGTGAAGCATGAGAGACTAGCAATTTCTTCAAAATTAAGACACCACCGTGCTCTAAAAGATATAAGTGAAGCACTAGAGCAAAAACTATCAAACTCAAAAGATATAAGTGAAGCACATAGAGTATTCTAGCAAATTCTAATCAAATATGCTTCTCCCAAAAGGTGTGTAAAGCAAGGATTATTGTGGTAAACTAAAAATCAAAGACTAACATAATACATGACGCTCCAAGCAAAACACATATCATGTAGCGAATAAAAATATAGCTCCAAGTAAAGTTACCAATGAACAAAGACGAAAGTGGGGATGCCTTCCCGGGGCATCCCCAAGCTTAGGCTTTTGTCTATTCTTGAATATCTTGGGGTGCCTTGGGCATCCCCAAGCTTACACTCTTGCCACCCTTTATTCCATAGTCCATAAAGGCTTTACCCAAAACTTGAAAACTTCACAACACAAAACTCAACAGGAAATCTTATAAGCTCCGTTAATGAAAGAAAACAAAACCACCACATAAGGTACTGCAATGAATTCATTATTTATTTAATTTGGTGTTAAACCTACTGTATTCCAACTGACTTAAAGTTTATAAACTAATTTACTATCCATAGATGCATTGAAATAAGCAAACAACACACGAAAAACAGAATCTGTCAAAAACAGAATAGTCTGTAGCAATCTGTAGCTAACTCAAACTTCTGGAACTCTAAAAATCCTACCAAAATAGGAAGTCCTGGAAAATTTGTCTATTGAACAGCAGCAAAAAGAATCAACACAAAATCACGTTCCTGTGATTTAACATAATTATATTCGTGCGTGCAAAGTTTCTGTTTTTCAGCAGAATCAAATCAACTATCATCGTAGGTTATCCTATAGGTTCTACTTGGCACAAACAATAATTAAAAGATAAAAACACATCTAAACAGAAGGTAGATGCAAGATTTATTATTAAACAGGATCAAAAACAAAAAACATAAAGAAAATTGGGTTGCCTCCCAACTAGCGCTATCGTTTAACGCCCGTAGCTAGGCATAAAAAGCAAAGATAGATCTAAGTAGTGCCATCTTTGGCACTAAATTCATAAGTAGCACGCATGATGGATTCATAAGGTAATTTGACTTTCTTTCTTGGAAAGTGCTCCATGCCTTCTTTAATGGAAATTGTAATCTAATATTCCCTTCCTTCATATCAATAATCGCACTAATCGTTCTAAGGAAAGGTCTACCAAGAATAATAGGGCAAGAAATATTGCAACCTATATCAAGAAGGATAAAATCTACCTGCACCAAATTTCTATTTGCAACAATAAGAACATCATTGATCCTTCCCATTGGCTTTTTAATGGTGGAATCCGCAAGGTGCAAATTTAAAGAGCAATCATCAAGATCATGGAAACCTAGAATATCACATAAAGTTTTCGGAATCGTGGAAACACTAGCACCCAAATCACACAAAGCAAAACACTCATAATCTTTAATTCTAATCTTTATAGTAGGTTCCCACTCATCATTAAGTTTTCTAGGTATAGAAACTTCCAACTTGAGTTTTTCATCATAAGATTGCATCAAGGCATCAACAATATCTCTACTCCTAATGTCTCAGTTGGTAGGTCGCGTTCCGGGTTTTATTTTCGTCCCACCTCACCCGGTTATTTTTTGTACTTCTTTGGTACTTGCTCCCACCTCCCGCTCAGCCGAGATGATTTATTTTCGTACTCCCTCCCACCTCCCAGGTAGTTCCCTCCACACAAAAAAAATCGAACCAACCAATCTCTACTCCTAATGGAGCAGTTGGTAGTCTTCGCCGGTCAATTTTCGTCCCACCACTTTCGTCCGGTTTTTTTTCGTAGGTTAACTTTCATAGATTTTTTCGTCACCTCCCCCACTTCATCGGTTTATTTTTACTTCACCCTCTCACACAAGGAAAAAAACTGAACGGATCAGAACTTTCCATACTGACGCAAATTATTTAGTAATGTCTTTATGTAAAAGAATCAATCACAATCAATCTCTAAAGATCAAATCTAAATTAATTAATCTTCATAACGTTTGTTTCCTTTCGAATCACGTCCATAACTTTCCTTCCTTGTTTGGGCAGAAACTGTTTGGTAGTAGAGATTAGGAAGCTTCCTATGAGTGTAGTAATAGGAAGTATTCTTTTTCTTGATGATTCGTTTCCATGCATGATGATAGTAAATTATGCCAACATTCACCACTATTTATCAATGTCATCAATCGTATCCATTTCTACCAGTTTTAAGGGAATCTGCTCGCTATGTCTTTTTTAAGGGGATCCGCTCGCTAAGTCGTCGTCGCATGTTATTTTCACAAACAATCTCTACTCCTAATGGAGCAGTTGGTAGCCTCGTACGGTTTATTTTTGTCCTCCTCCCACCTCCCCTGGTTTTTTTTCATCCTCTCTCCCACCTCCCAATTCGAGATCACTCACCAAGATTGCTATTCGGAAGTTTTTTGTCAAAAAGTGAAGAGTGGGACGGGATCTGCACTTTTGTTAATATCTCTACTCCTAATGTCTCAGTTGGTAGGTCGCGTTCTGGGTTTTATTTTCGTCCCACCTCACCCGGTCTTTTTTGGTACTTGCTCCCACCTCCCGCTCATCCGACACGGTTTATTTTCGTACTCCCTCCCACCTCCCAGGTAGTTCCCTCCACGCAAAAAAAATCGAACCAACCAATCTCTACTCCTAATGGAGCAGTTGGTAGTCTTCGCCGGTCAATTTTCGTCCCACCACTTTCGTCCGGTTTTTTTTTCGTAGGTTAACTGTCGTAGATTTTTTTCGTCGCCTCCCCCACTTCATCGGTTTATTTTCACTTCACCCTCTCACACAATGAAAAAATTGAACGGATCAGAACTTTCCATACTGACGCAAATTATTTAGTAATGTCTTTATGTAAAAGAATCAATCACAATCAATCTCTAAAGATCAAATCTAAATTAATTAATCTTCATAACGTTTGTTTCCTTTCGAATTACGTCCATAACTTTCCTTCCTTGTTTGGGCAGAAACTGTTTGGTAGCAGAGATTAGGAAGCTTGCTATGAGTGTAGTAATAGGAAGTATTCTTTTTCTTGATGATTCGTTTCCATGCATGATGATAGTAAATTATGCCAACATACATCACTATTTATCAATGTCATCAATCGTATCCATTTCTACCAGTTTTAAGGGAATCTGCTCGGTATGTCTTTTTTAAGGGGATCCGCTCGCTAAGTCGTCGTCGCATGTTATTTTCACAAACAATCTCTACTCCTAATGGAGCAGTTGGTAGCCTCGTACGGTTTATTTTTGTCCTCCTCCCACCTCCCCTGGTTTTTTTTCATCCTCTCTCCCACCTCCCAATTTTGTTGGTTTTTTTGTCGGTTTTTACTCGCCCCCTCCCACCTCCCAATTTGTTTTTATTCGTCCCACCTCCCACCACCCCCTCGTACTGGTTCTTTTTCTCTCCACTCTTTCCTTGCAAACCAATAATTTCCTAACATACAAAAGATCACGAATCTATCTTTCCTTACCTGAACCAATCGCGCCCTACATCAGTGCATTTCTTTATTAAGAAAACTAACACGTAAATCTTAACGCATTGCAAACAAATCCCGTTATGGACCTAATTAATTTATTATGGAATCTATACGTGGTCGCATTGGTTCTTTTTCTCTCCACTCTTTCCTTGCAAACCACTAATTTCCTAACATACAAAAGATCACGAATCTATCTTTCCTTATCCGAATCAATCGATCCCTACATCAGTGCATTTCTTTATTAAGAAAACTAACACATAAATCTTAACGCATTGTAAAGAAATCCCGTTATAGACCTAATTAATTTATTATGGAATCTGTACGTGGTCGCATCTCTCCCCTCGTGAAAAAATCACATCCATCTCCCATTAAAAAGGAAAAGAGAACATGAACGATCAATCCCACACCCTGCATCTCAATAGCAAAAAATCGCCCCCGCCTCTGCTACTGCGCCTCACCGTGTGCCCGGCTCGACCCATGCCTCGCCTGCATGGCTCGACGCCGCCGTCTCCACCGCCACGTACAAGAAAACGGTGGGCAGAACCATCCATTCAAATCGCACACCCCCATCCTCCTCCGCAATCCCTAGCCCCGCATCACCCTATTGCTTTCTCGCCTCTCTTTCCCCTCGATGTAGATGGTGCCGAGTGGCGGCCTTGAGCACCGGCAGTGCCGCCCTCTCTATCTTTGCTGCGTCGAGAGATGGGCCGAGGCTATCGTCGGTTCGCCGCCCACGATTGGGCCGCCTCCGGTTGTCGCGCACCACCGGCTCCACCTAACGTGCCCGACCCTCTCCGCTTTCGACCTTCCGGTGACCACATCCCTCCGCGCCTCCATCCATCATCCACAAGGCCACTCCCTGCACCCACCCTCCTAAATTCTCCATACCAGCGGACAATCACCGAAGATCCAAGTTGGCCGATATCAATTTTCTTACATGCTTTCTTTATCAGTTGGTGATAGGAATGGGTTCCAATTTCTCTCTCTGATTGTGGATTCGCAGGCAAGAAGCGCTTCTACATGCATCCTCCTGTCGGTCCCTAAAGTACCAAGGTAAATGGTTGATGTTGCGTTTGTCTAGGATGATATATGTTGGCTCTATTCCGGTTCATCCGAGCAGTTTGGTGACTAATTTACTGATAATTTAATTATATTAATTAAATGAGTCGGGTGTATCGTCGAGCAGGAGGGAGGGAGAGAGTGTGTGTGAGAATTTGATGGTAAAAAGGTCGTCAATGTCACTTGATATGTATGAGAATATTAAATGTAATATTAACATAATTGATATTGAACTCTTAAAGTTAATGTGGTCCCATTGCAACGCACGGGTGTTCTTCTAGTGTTTGGTAAAAGCTTTGTTTTGACTATAAGCATGAGGAGAATTAACAACGGATTGCAACAAGGAAATACAACCTTTTAAAGAGCAATTATCATAATCAAATTCCTTGAAATCCGAGATAGTAGGTTCAACATTATTAGAAGTAGAGGATTCTCCAATCTCACTTTTACCAAATTTAGCATCAAGATCTAAAGATTTCGAATTCTTGGGACGCCTTCTAGGCAAAGTTGATTCATCATCAGTCCCATAATCATCAAAATTCATATTGCAAAACATAGATCTTATAGGAGACACATCAATAACTTTAAGATCCTCATCATTATTTTCACGGAAACTAGAAGAACACGCTTTTATAAAACTATCTTTCTTAGCACGCAATCTAGCGGTTCTTTCCTTACACTCATCAATGGAAATTCTCATTACTTTGAGAGACTCATTGATATCATGCTTAGGAGGGGAAGATCTAATTTTAAGAGAATCAATATCAAGCGAAAGTCTATCAATGTTCCTAGCCAAATCATCAACTTTGAGCAATTTTTCTTCAAGCAAAGCATTAAAATTCTTTTGAGAAATCATAAATTCTTTCACACTATCCTCAAAATCAGAGGGCATCTTATTAAAATTTCCATAAGAATTATTGTAGGAATTTCCATAATTATTAGAGGAATTACTAGGGAATGGTCTAGCATTGAAGTTTCCTCTATAAGCATTGTTTCCAAAACTATTCCTACCAACAAAATTCACATCCATAGATTCATTATTATTCTCAATCAAGGAAGACAAAGGCATATCATTGGGATCAAGAGGACTATTTTTAGTAGCAAACATCTTCATAAGTTCATCCATCTTTCCACTCAAAACATTGATTTCTTCTATAGCATGCACTTTTTTACTAGAAGATCTTTCGGTGTGCCATTGAGAATAATTAGCCATAATATTATCAAGAAGTTTTGTAGCATCTCCTAACATGATTTCCATAAACGTGCCTCCCGCGGCCGAATCTAAGAGATTTCTAGAAGCAAAGTTCAAACCGACATAAATTTTTTGTATGATCATCCATAAATTCAAACCATGAGTAGGGCAATTGCGAAGCATCAATTTCATTCTTTCCCAAGATTGGGCAACATGCTCATGATCAAGTTGTTTAAAATTCATAATATCGTTCATAAGAGTGATGATCTTAGCGGGAGGAAAATACTTAGAGATAAAAGCATATTTGCACTTGTTCCAAGAATCAATACTATTTTTAGGCAAAGACGAAAACCAAACTTTAGCACGATCTCTAAGTGAAAACGGAAATAACTTCAATTTGACAATATTGTTATCTATATCTTTCTTCTTTTGCATATCACACAAATCAACAAAATTGTTTAGATGAGTAGCGGCATCTTTACTAGGAAAGCCGGCGAATTGATCTTTCATAACAAGATTCAGCAAAGTGGTATTGATTTCACAAGAGTCATCATTATTAAGAGGAGCAATCAGAGTACTAAGGAAATCATTATTATTGGTATTCGAGAAATCACACAATTTGGTATTATCTTGTGCCATGGCAACAAGTAATCCAACACACAAACAAGCAGAAAAACGGCAAGTGAAAGAGAGGAGGAGATTGGGAAAGAGAGGGAGAATAAAACGGCAAGGATGAAGTGGGGGAGAGGAAAACGAGAGGCAAATGGCAAATAATGTAAATGCGAGGGAGATAGGTTTGTGATGGGTACTTGGTATGTCTTGACTTGAGCGAAGACCTCCCCGGCAACGGCGTCAGAAATCCTTCTTGCTACGTCTTGAGCTTGCCTTGGTTTTCCTCGAAGAGGAGAGGGTGATGCAACAAGTGTTGCGTAAGTATTTCCCTCAGTTTTGAGAACCAAGGTATCAATCCAGTAGGAGGCTCCTCAAAAGTCCCACGCACCTACACAAACAAACTGAGAACTCGCAACCAACGCAATAAAGGGGTTGTCAATCCCTTCACGGCCACTTGCAAAAGTGAGATCTAATAAAGATAGTATGATAAGATAAATATATTTTTGGTATTTTATGATATAGATGCAAAAAGTAAAGATGCAAATAAAAGTAGATTGAAAGCAAATATGATAAGAGATAGACCCGGGGGCCATAGGTTTCACTAGTGACTTCTCTCAAGACAACATAAGTATTACGGTGGGTGAACAAATTACTGTCGAGCAATTGATAGAAAAGCGCATAGTTACGAGATTATCTAAACATGATCATGTATATAGGCATCACGTCCATAACAAGTAGACCGACTCCTGCCTGCATCTACTACTATTACTCCACACATCGACCGACTCCTGCCTGCATCTAGAGTATTAAGTTCGTAAGAACAGAGTAACGCATTAAGAAAGATGACATGATGTAGAGGGATAAACTCATGCAATATGTTGTAAACCCCATCTTGTTATCCTCGATGGCAACAATACAATACGTGCCTTGCAACCCTTTCTGTCACTGGGTAAGGACACCGCAAGATTGAACCCAAAGCTAAGCACCTCTCCCATGGCAAGAAACACCAATCTAGTAGGCCAAACCAAACTGATAATTCGAAGAGACTTGCAAAGATAACTCAATCATACATAAAAGAATTCAGAGAAGATTCAAATATTATTCATAGATAAACTTGATCATAAACCCACAATTCATCGGATCTCGACAAACACACCGCAAAAAGAGTTTACATCGAATAGATCTCCACAAGAGAGGGGGAGAACATTGTATTGAAATCCAAAAAGAGAGAAGAAGCCATCTAGCTAATAACTATGGACACATAGGTCTATGGTAAACTACTCGCAACTCATCGAAGGGGTAAGGATGTTAATGTAGAAGCCCTCCGTGATTGATTCCCCCTCCGGCAGAGTGCCGGCGAAGGCTCCAAGATGGGATCTCGCGGCTACAGAAGGTTACGGCAGTGGAAATTGTGTTTCGTGGTGCTCCTGGATGTTTTCGTGGTACGTAGGTATATATAGGATGGAGAAGTACGTCGGTGGCCGCCCAAGGGGCCCACGAGACAGGGGCGCACCCTATAGGGGGGGGGCGGCCCCCTATCTCGTGGGGTCCTCGGGAGCTTCTTGACTTGCACTCCAAGCTCTCCGGATCAGGTTCGTTCCAAAAATCACGCTCAAGAAGGTTTCATTCCGTTTGGACTCCATTTGATATTCCTTTTCTTCGAAATACTGAAATAGGCAAAAAACAGCAATATGGGCTGGGCCTCTGGTTAGTAGGTTAGTCCCAAAAATGATATAAGTGTGTAAAATAAAGCCCATAAACATCCAAAAGGGGTAATATAATAGCATGGAGCAATCAAAAATTATAGATACGTTGGAGACGTATCACACAGCATATCATACTTTATAGAACCTATGACTGAAGCATAGGGAATGACTTTCATTCTCTTTCTATCTTCTGTCATGGTCGGGCTTTGAGTCTTACTCAATTTTACACCTTGTAATACAAACAAGAACTCCTTATTTGACTGATCCATTATCAACTCTTTCAAAAACTTGTCAAGGTATATACTCATTGAAAAATCTTATCAAGCGTCTTAACCTATCTTTATAGATCTTGATGCCCAATATGTAAGCAGCTTCACCGAGGTCTTTCTTTGAAAAACTCTTATTCAAGTATCCCTTTATGCTATCCAGAAATTCTATTTCATTTGCAATCAACAATATGTCATCCACATATAATATTAGAAATGCTACAGAGCTCCCACTCACTTTCTTGTAAATACAGGCTTCTCCAAAAGTCTGTATAAAACCATAATGCTTTGATCACACTATCAAAACGTTTATTCCAACTCCAAGAGGCTTGCACCAGTCCATAAATGGATCGCTGGAGCTTGTGCACTTTGTTAGCACCCTTTGGATCGACAAAACCTTCTGGTTGTATCATATACAACTCTTCTTCTAGAAATCTATTCAGGAATGCAGTTTTGACATCCATCTGCCAGATTCCATAAAATATGGTAACTGCTAACATGATTCGGTCGGATTTAAGCATCACTACAGTTGAGAAAATCTCGTTGTAGTCAACACCTTGAACTTGTCAAAAACCTTTTGCGACAAATCAAGCTTTTTAGATAGTAACACTACTTATAGTGTCCCTCTTCCTCTTGAAGATCCATTTATTTAATATGGCTTGCCGATCATCAGGAAAGTCCACCAAAGTCCACACTTTGTTCTCATACATGGATCCCATCTCAGATTTCATGGCCTCAAGCCATTTCACGGAATCTGGGCTCATCATCGCTTACTCATAGTCTGTAGGTTCATCATGGTCTAGTAACATGACTTCCAGAATACGATTACCATACTACTCTAATGCGGATTGCATTCTGGAAGACCTACGAGGTTCGGTAGTAACTTGATCTGAAGTTTCATGATCATCATCATTAGCTTCCTCACTAATTGGCGTAGGAATCACTGGAACTGATTTCTGTGATGAACTACTTTCCAATTCGGGAGAAAGTACAATTAGCTCATCAAGTTCTACTTTCATCCCACTCACTTCTTTCGAGAGAAACTCCTTCTCTAGAAAGGATCCATTCTTAGCAACGAATATCTTGCCTTCGGATCTGTGATAGAAGGTGTACCCGATAGTTTCCTTTGGGTATCCTATGAAGACGCATTTCTCCGATTTGGGTTCAAGCTTATTAGGTTGAAGCTTTTTTATATAAGCATCGCAGACCCAAACTTTAAGAAACGACAACTTTGGTTTCTTGCCAAACCATAGTTCATAAGGCGTCATCTCAATGGATTTCGATGGTGCCCTGTTTAAAGTGAATGTAGTTGTCTCTAATGCATAACCCCAAAACGATAGTGGTAAGAGACATCATAGATCACACCATATCCAATAAAGTGCGATTATGATGTTCGGACACACCATTACACTGTGGTGTTCCAGGTGGCGTGAGCCGTGAAACTATTCCACATTGTTTTAAATGAAGGCCAAACTCGTAACTCAAATATTCTCCTCCACGACCAGGTCGTAGAAACTTTATTTTCTTGTTACGATGATTCTCCACTTCACTCTGAAATTATTTGAACTTTTCAAATGTTTCAGACTTGTGTTTCATTAAGAAGATATGCCCATATCTTGCTCAAATCATCTGTGAAGGTCAGAAAATAACGATACCTGCCACGAGCATCAACACTCATTGGACCGCATACATCGGTATGTATTATTTCCAATAAGTCACTATCTCGTTCCATTGTTCCGGAGAACGAAGTTTTAGTCATCTTGCCCATAAGACACAGTTCGCAATATCAAATGATTCATAATCAAGTGATTCCAAAAGCCCATCTTTATGGAGTTTCTTCATGCGCTTTACACCGATATGACCCAAACGGCAGTACCACAAATAAGTTGCACTATTATTATCAACTTTGCATATTTTGGCATCAATATTATGAATATGTGTACTACCATGATCGAGATTCAATAAACCATCAACGTTGGGTGTATGACCATAGAAGGTTTTATTCATGTAAATAGAATAATAATTATTCTCTGTCGTAAATGAATAAATGTATTTCAATAAACATGACCTAATCATATTCATGCTCAACACAAACACCAAATAACATTTATTTAGGTTCAACACTAATCCCGAAAGTATAGGGAGTGTACGATGATGATCATATCAATCTTGGAACCACATACATCGTCACTTCATCCTTAACTAGTCTCTATTTATTCCGTAACTCCTGTTTTGAGTTACTAATCTTAGCAACCGAACAAGTATCGAATACCCATGGGCTACTATGAACACTAGCAAGGTACACATCAATAACCTGTATATAAAATATACCTTTGTTCACTTTGCCATCCCTCTTTTCCACCAAATATTTGGGGTAGTTCTGCTTCCAGTGACCATTTCCTTTGCAGTAGAAGCACCCAGTTTCAGGCTTAGGTATAGCTTTGGGCTTCTTCACGGGAGTGACAACTTGCTTGCCATTCTATTTGAAGTTCCCTTTCTTTCCCTTTTCTTGAAACTAGTGGTTTTGTCAATCATCAACACTCGATGCTTTTTCTTGATTTCTACCTTCGTTGATTCCAGCATCGCGAAGAGCTCGGGTTTTGTTTTCGTCATCCCTTGCATACTATAGTTCATCGTGAAGTTCCAGTAACTTGGTGATGGTGACTAGAGAACTCTGTCAATCACTATCTTATCTGGAAGATTAACTCCCACTTGATTCAAGTGATTGTAGTACCCAGACATTCTGAGCACATGCTCACTAGTTGAGCAATTCTCCTCCATCTTTTAGGCAAAGTACTTGTCAGATGTCTCATACCTCTTGACACGGGCATGAGTCTTAAATACCAATTTCAGCTCTTGGAACATCTCATATGCTTCATGACGTTTCAAAAATGTTTTTGAAGTCCCGGTTCTAAGCTGTAAAGCATGGTGCACTAAACTATCAAGTAGTCATCATATTGAGCTAGCCAAACATTCATAACGTTTGCATCTGCTCCTGCAATAGGTCTGTCACCTAGCGGTGCATCAAGGACATAATTCTTCTGTGCAGCAATGAGGATACACCTCAGGTCACGGACCCAGTCCGCATCATTGCTACTATCATCTTTCAACTTAGTTCTCTCTAGGTACATATAAAAAATATAGGGAAGCTATAACGCGAGCTATTGATCTACAACATAATTTGCAAAATACTATCAGGACTAAGTTCATGATAAATTAAAGTTGAATTGATCATATTACTTAAGAACTCCCACTTAGATAGGCACCCCTCTAGTCATCTAAATGATCACGTGATCCAAATCAGCTAAACCATGTCCGATCATCATGTGAGATGGACTAGTTTTCAATGGTGAACATCACTATGTTGATCATATTTACTATATGATTCACGCTCGACCTTTCAGTCTCCAGTGTTCTGAGGCCATATCTGCATATGCTAGGCTCGTCAAGTTTAACCCGAGTATTCTGCGTGTGCAAAACTGGCTTGCACCCGTTGTATGTGAACGTAGACCTTATCACACCCGATCATCACGTGGTGTCTCAGCACGAAGAACTGTCGCAATGGTGCATACTCAGGGAGAACACTTATACCTTGAAATTTTAGTAAGGGATCATTTTATAATGCTACCGTCGAACTAAGCAAAATAAGAATATAAAAGATAAACATCACATGCAATCAAAATATGTGACATGATATGGCCATCGTCATCTTGTGCCTTTGATCTCCATCTCCAAAGTAACATCATGATCTCCATCGTCACCAGCATGACACCATGATCTCCATCATCTTGATCTTTATCAACATGTCATCACATGGTCATCTCGCCAACTATTGCTTTTGCAACTATTGCTATCGCATAGCGATAAAGTAAAGCTATTATATGGTACTTGCATCTTATGCAATAAAGAGACAACCATAAGGCTCCTGCAAGTTGCCGATAACTTTAACAAAACATGATCATCTCATACAACACATCATGTCTTGACCATATCACATCACAACATGCCCGTGCAAAAACAAGTTAGACGTCCTCTACTTTGCTGTTGCAAGTTTTACGTGGATGCTATGGGCTTAGCAAGAACCGTTCTTACCTACGCATCAAAACCACAATGATTTTTCGTCAAGTGTGCTATTTTAACCTTCAACAAGGATCGGCCGTAGTCAAACTCGATTCAAATAAAGTTGGAGAAACAGACACCCGCCGGCCACATATGTGCAAAAGCACGTCGGTAGAACCAGTCTCATGAACGCGGTCATGTAGTGTCAGTCCGGGCCGCTTCATCCGACAATACCGCCAAATCAAAGTAAGACGTTGGTGGTAAGCAGTAAGACTATTATCGCCCACAACTCTTTGTGTTCTACTCATGCATATAACATCTACGCATAGACCTGGCTCGGATGGGTCATGTCCATCACATCATTCTCTTAATGATGTGATCTTGTTAATCAAATGACAACACATGTCAATGGTTAGGAAACATAACCATCTTTGATTAACGAGATAGTCTAGTAGAGACATACTAGGGACTATATGTTTTGTCTATGTATTCACACATGTACTAAGTTTCCGATTAATACAATTCTAGCATGAATAATAAACATTTATCATGAATTAATGAAATAAATAATAACTTTATTATTGCCTCTAGGGCATATTTCCTTCATTTCGTTGCGGTGTCGACAAAGTTCAAGCTTGGGAACAACACCGGCTACTCCTGGAAGGTGACGGTGAAGCTGACAAACGGCATGGTGTCCTTGGATCAGGGTTGGGCCACCTACGCAGCCGTTCATCAGATCAAGATCAGCTACATGGTGACGCTCAAACTCCTCACTCCCGACACCCTCAAGGTCATCATCTTCGACAAGGATGACATTGAGGTCATCAACAAGTGAGGGAAGCACAACGAAGCCTTTGCTGCCAAGGAGTAGGGCCGGGGCACATCCTTCCTAAGTACTATCGAGTCTGCTTTGAACTGTTTATGGTTTATGCGTTGAACTGTTATGAAGTGCGGTACTGCTTATCTGAAATATGATGTTAAGAAGTTGATCCTCTGTTTATACTCTGCTGTGCTTACGATGTGTGGTCTATGGTTGTGCCAAAGTGTGCTGGTAACCTCACCAACTAGCCAAAGAGGTTACCACACACCAGGCGTTGCATACAACCAAACACCATGCCTTGGGTTTGTCCACTAACATGTAGGCAACCAAACACCAAGCAGTGTGGTTTAGCTCATGCAGGCAAGAGGGCATTGATAACGCACAAGTATAGGGGATCACAACAGCTTTCGAGGGTAAAGTATTCAACCCAAATTTATTGATCCGACACAAGGGGAGCCAAAGAATATTCTTGGTATTAGCAGTTGAGTTGTCAATTCAACCACACCTGGATAACTTAGTATCTGCAGCAAAGTGTTTAGTAGCAAAAGCGGTATGATAATAATAGTAACGGTAGCAAAAGTAAAGATAAATGTTTTTGGGTTTTTGTAGTATTTGTAATAGTAGCAACGGAAAAGTAAATAAGCGAAGAACAATATGTGAAAAGCTCATAGGCAATGGATCAGTGATGGATAATTATGCCGGATGCGATTCCTCATGCAATAGTTATAACATAGGGTGATATAGAACTAGCTCCATTTCATCAATGTAATGTAGGCATGTATTCCGTAAATAGTCATACGTGCTTAAGGAAAAGAACTTGCATGACATCTCTTGTCCTACCCTCCCGTGGAAGCGGGGTCCTAGCGGAAACTAAGGGATATTAAGGCCTCCTTTTAATAGAGAACCGGAACAAAGCATTAGCACATAGTGAATACATGAACTCCTCAAACTACGGTCATCACCGAGAAGTATCCCGATTATTGTCACTTCGGGGTTGTCGGATCATAACACATAATAGGTGACTATAGACTTGCAAGATAGGATCAAGAACACACATATATTCATGAAAACATAATAGGTTCAGATCTGAAATCATGGCACTCGGGCCCTAGTAACAAGCATTAAGCATAGCAAAATCATAGCAACATCAATCTCAGAACATAGTGGATACTAGGGATCAAACCCTTTACATGGTAAATCTCATCCAACCCATCACCGTCCGGCAAGCCTACGATGGATTTACTCACGCACGGCGGTGAGCATCATGAAACTGGTGATGGGGGATGGTTGATGATGACGACAGCGACGAATCCCCCTCTCCGGAGCCCCGAACGGACTCCAGATCAGCCCTCCCAAGAGAGATTAGGGCTTGGCGGCGGCTCCGTGTCGTAAAACGTGATGAAACTTTCTCCCTGATTTTTTTCTCCCCGAACGTGAATATATGGAGTTGGAGTTAAGGTCGGAGGAGGTCCAGGACATTCCAAGAACTTTTCTTTTCTACACATAAAACAACATCATGGTGGTTCTGCTGAAAACAGCGTCAGTCCGGGTTAGTTTCATTCAAATCATGCAAGTTAGAGTCCAAAACAAGGGCAAAAGTGTTTGGAAAAGTAGATACGTTGGAGACATATCAGGCATGCAGACAACCAAACAACTTGTAGATGGTGCATTTGAGGCTGCATTTGCATAGTCAGGCTGAGTTGAGAAGGCTATGCAATGCAGCTATTGTAGCCTACGGCAACCAAACACGCCCTAGATCCCACCGCATAGCACACTCTATAGCAGCGTCTTTTTGGTTAGCAAGTCAATTGCTTATGCAAGGGTGTAGGTTCAAGTCCCGTGCCATGTGTTTTTTTCTTCGATACACCATTAGCTAAGTTGTGATTGGCCAATTTTCAGAAAACACTCTACACATTAATTCAAGTGTGAGTGGTCCAAGATGTTAGATGTGCAAAGGCCCTTTCTGTATAACCCCCATTGTATAAGGGGCTTTCTTGCACTTTACCATACATGTATATGTTTGGCCTTTGGCCCTCAGTAAAGCTAGTTGCTGACTATCCAACATGGTATCAAATGCTAGGTTAGCCCCTTCCTCCCGCATGATGCAACTCCGTGCACCTCGTACCTAGTCTCCGGCCGCTGCGCTGCAGTTTCTGGCCGTCTTCTCTCCACTCCCTGGCCCGGATCTGCTGCCCCTCTCCCTCCTCTTCGTCTACTTTGCCCCGTCCAGCCGCTACTCTGCCCCGTCCGGCCGCCGCAGCTCCGCCCCGGCCGCCCAGCCTCCGCTCAGCTCGGGCTTCATCTGACTGTCCCATTCGGCCGGCGCCCCAGTTGGCTGCTCCTTGCCCAGCGACCCGGGTGACCGGGATGGCTCCCGCTTGCCCCGTACGCACGGGCTCCTACATGCTCGCTTGTCCAGGCCTAGTGAGCGTGCTGCTCGATTTCTCCCGATCCCGATTGATCTAGATCAGGTCTCCTCCCTCAGTTGACTTCAAAAAAAGGGAAGCTCCTCATGGCTTCTTCGGCCTATGTCGTTGTTCCTCGGTGCTCGGTGATCATCGATGGCACAAACTATGCTAAGTTTCTGGGTTTCTGTAGCGACCAGACCTCAAATGATCAAGTATCTATGCATCAGTGTCATCCCTGGATAGATAATGTTGACACGCACAGTACTCGAGGAATTATAACAAAGTTTTAATCACACACTTATTACATCGAGTCCTCATAAAGAGTATGATTACACAAAAATATCATGGCTGAAGGCCATCTATACTAAATAACTGCGGAAGCTTCAAATGTAAATGAGTCCATCAACTCCAACGGCATAGCTGAGTGCAAAACAACGACGTATCGCACCTTATTCATCGTCTGATTAGTCTGCAACATGAGACGTTGTAGCCATGTAGGTCAGCACATTGAATATGCTGGCAGAGCTACACTATAAAGCAATGAAATGCAAGAACTATATCTACATGCAATATTTGGCTGGTGGAGGTTGTAAGTTTCATGATTTTGCATAAAGCTAGTTTTTCCCTACAACAAAGGAATAAATTTATTTAACTACTCCCAAGTTGCCCATTATTTGAGAAGGTAACCCCAACTCAAATTCCAATTAAAAGTATCATCATTATCCCAAACCAAATTAATTAAAGTAATATGATGAGATCACATCAACAGATTCAAGTACTAGATACTCAAAATATCCATAACCGGGGACACAGCTAACCATGATTAGTTTATACACTCTGCAAAGGTTTGCGCACTTTTCCCCACAAGACTCGACCGCATCCATGATCGGATGATCGAGACATAGTCTTTCTGAAGCATTAGCTCTCTACTCCGGGCGGACCGTTACACCTACTTTCCCCTACATCTGCTAGTCCACCTCTTCAAGAGCTCACGCAACTTACTCAACTATGCCAGAGCCAATAATGGCTTGTGGCTGCACACGGAAGTTTCTAGCATGAATAATCTTATGATCCCTTTGAGCCTAGGTGGCATTCCATAAGATAATCACACGGGTACTCCTGAATTTCCAAAAACAGGCAACACTGGGTTCCCCAGGTGCCTCAACCAATCCACCCAGATGTATATTAAAGTTGCTACCTTAATGTTATCCATGATTAAATAACTCTCAAACTTCCATGTGTGAATCACGATCCAATCCCCGTCTACGAGCATGGCTAAGCAATAAATAAGCATAACATATATTACC
Source organism: Triticum dicoccoides (assembly GCF_002162155.2). Classification (NCBI taxonomy): domain Eukaryota; kingdom Viridiplantae; phylum Streptophyta; class Magnoliopsida; order Poales; family Poaceae; genus Triticum; species Triticum dicoccoides. Next base: position 398,601,668 of record NC_041383.1, on the reverse strand, counting down.
GGGGTGATCAACAGGTATTAGGTTCCTGCCTCAAGTACTATAACCAAAACCACATGTTCCCAATCCTACTCATGCAAATATTCGAGGGTAGAACTAATGCATAGTAAAAACTGGGTATAAAAGAGTATGATCAAAGTATAACTTGCCTTGCTGACGATTTGCAAACTCTAGAGATTCGTAGTAACAAGCTTTGCACTCCAGGTAATCTAGCATAGACAAACAATAGCATACATAAGCAATCACTCAAATGAAACACGAGAAAAACTGAGAAAAGATCCAAATCAAACACGAAACAAGCAAACGGTCTTAAACTAACAAAAGCCAAACCTAACAGCATTATTAACATGTGAATTAGATCTTAACAGTAGGTACAAGTGATTAGCTACGATTTGCAAAAAGATTCAACTCAAATGGAGCAACGAAACTCAAAATACGAACGAAACAAGATCGTTTACTAATCTGGACTAAACTCAAATTTTACAGTTTTAAAATCATTTTCAAGTTGGTTAGCTGGAAAGAACAGAATGATACAAAGATTTAGGCGTTGGTTTCATCTAATTTGGATAAATGAGTAAAAAGTTATGCTAGTTTAAAGATCAGGGGCTAAATCGCGATAAAACTATTCACGGATAGGTCCCTGGTGGAAAATAAACAAAAAAGAAAAAATCCTACGGCACGAACCTTCGCTAACAGAACTTAATCGACGAAAAGCGTTCGTTATAACGAACGAAGGAACGGATGTTTGTTAAGTAAATAAAACCAAACGAAAAACCGATCTAACTAAACGAACCGGCTAAACTAAAAAAACCCGACAAAACCCTAATAAAACCGATCTAGGGTTTTACCTAGAAACCGGCCGGGTCGGCAGCGGCGGTAGGCGACGGCGCGGCGGCGGCACGGGCGTTGGGTGGTGGTGTGGTGCGGCGGTGGCGGCGCTGTGGTGCGGCGGCGGTAGGAGGCGATGGTGGCGGCGGCGAGAGGCGGTGGTGGCAGCGAGGACGGGGTCCAGGGGGGCCCAGGGTCGGCTTTTAAAGGGGGGGCTCGGCTCGGCCTCGGGAAGAGTCCCGGGCGGCGACGGCGACCCTCCCGTGTCCTGGTCAGACTCGGGAACGGCGGCGGAGGTGGCGGCGCGGTGCGGGCCGGCCTGCTCGGCCGGGCCTTCGGCCAATCGGGCGGGAAAGAACTTTTTTGTGTAAATAATTTTGCCCGAAAGAAAAATCCTAATAAAATATAAAAAAATTCTAAAAATTCCAAATACAATTTCCACCGTCCAAACCTAAAATTTAGGACAAGACGAACATTTTTCTGGACTAAGATGCAATTTTCAAAAACGTAACATTTTTCTAATTCAAATAACATAGCAAATAAAATACCAATAAAATATTGTCTTCTCTCATATATTTTTAATATTGAAAATAATTGGAGAGAAAAATAATAAAATCAAATTGATCCTTTCTTCAAGTTTGAAGAAAAGTTCAAATATGAATTTTGTGAAACCTCCAACTCTCTCCTTGGGTCCTTGAGTTGCATAAGATTTCCAGGATAAAAAAATGCAAGAATAAATGTGATATGCATATGATGATCTATGTATAACATCCAAATTGAAAATTGGGATGTTACAATCCTACCCCCCTTAAGATGAATCTCGCCCTCGAGATTCGGGTTGGTCAGCAAAAAGGTTTGGGTGGTCTCTATGGAGATCTTCTTCTCGCTCCCAGGTGGCTTCCTCCTCGCTATGGTGGCTCCACTGAACTTTGCAAAACTTGATAACCTTGATGCGAGTAACTCGACTGGAAAACTCGAGAATCTTGACTGGCTTCTCTTCATAGGTCAAATCACTATCTAACTGAATTGCTTCCAATGGCACTGTATCTCTCAGAGGAATATCAGCCATCTCTGTGTGGCACTTCTTCAACTGGAAACGTGAAACACATCATGAACTCCTGACAATCCTTCTGGCAATTCTAGTTTGTATGCAACTTCTCCCATGCGTTCCAAAACTCTGTATGGTCCCACAAAACATGGTGCTAGCTTTCCCTTGACTCCAAAATGCTTAACTCCTTGAAGTGGGGACACACGAAGATATGCTCTGTCTCCGACTTCGTAAACTATCTCCTTGCGTTTAGTATCCGCATAACTCTTCTTCCTGGACTGGGCTACCTTGAGTCTATCGCGAATCAACTTAACCTTTTCTTCAGAGTCTTTGATTAAATCTGGTCCGAACAACTATCGATCTCCAACTTCATCCCACGATAACGGTGTCCTGCACCTCCTTCCGTACAAAGCTTCGAAAGGGACCATCTTCAAACTAGCTTGATAATTGTTGTTATAAGAGAACTCTACATATGGCAAATTGTCATCCCAACTTGATCCATAATCTAGCACACAAGCTCTCAGCATGTCCTCCAAAATCTGATTGACTCTCTCGGTCTGTCCATCTGTCTGTGGATGAAAGGCTATACTGAACTCTAGCCTGGTACCCAAAGTTTCTTGCAACTGATTCCAAAACTTTGAAGTAAACTGGGTTCCTCTAACTGATACAATGGTCCTTGGAACTCCATGCAGACATACTATCCTGGTCATGTATATCTTTGCCAACTTAGCACTTGTATAGGTTGTCTTCACCGGGACGAAATGAGCTACTTTCGTCAGATGATCGACTGCAACCCAGATAGAGTCATAGCCTGAACGAGTCCTAGGTAACCCAGTGATAAAATCCATGCCAAGCTTATCCCACTTCCATTCGGGTGTCGGTAATGGCTGTAGCAATCCGGTGGGCTTCTGATGCTCTGCCTTGACTCTCTGACATACTTCACATACTGCTACATACTCGGCTATATCCTTCTTCATTTCGGTCCACCAGAAACTTTCCTTCAAATCCAGATACATCTTAGGGTTTCCTGGGTGAACTGAGTATGGTGAATCATGGGCCTCCTACAGAATCAACTTCCTGATCTCGGGATCATTAGGCACATATATCGATCCTCAAACCATAAAGTATCATGCTCATCCTCAGGAAATCCTTTAGCCTTCCCTTTACTCATCGTTTCCTTTATCTCGGTAATCTCCTTGTTAGTCTTCTGGGCTTCTCTGATCTTACTCAAAAGAGTGGACTTAATTTCCAATGCTGCAACATAACCTCTCGGAACTATCTCCAAGCATAACTCTCGAAGATCATCTGCTAGCTCCTTAGGTAATCCTCCGGTTACGAGCGTGTTAACATAACTCTTGCGGCTCAACGCATCTACTATGACATTGGCCTTTCCGGGATGATAGTGCAATTTCATATCATAATCCTTGATGAGCTCCAACCATCTCCTTTGCCTGAGGTTCAACTCCTTCTGTGTGAAGATGTATTTCAAACTCTTATGATCCGTGTATACCTCACAATTGTTTTCGATGAGAAAATGTCTCCATGTCTTCAGCGCATGCACTACGGCTGCTAACTCCAAGTCATGCGTAGCATAATTTTGCTCATGAGGCTTAAGCTGTCCGGCACTATGATCCCCGGCAAGTCGAACAGATAAAGTTTACCTATTGTCCATTCATGTCTGTAACCTATAACTTGTGCATTAGCCTCGCCACTCTTTTTAGACTTAGGTGCTCCCATCCCTGACTCGAACGCTGCTTCGGTCAGAATGGTCTCAGTAGCCATCGATATAAAGAGGTTGGCAGGGGGCTGGACCCTTTGTCTGTAACCCAGCAGATGTGATTCTCCGGCAGGCAAAGAGGGTGCCAACAAGGTAGCCTACTGGAAAACTCGTTTATTTACATTAAAGAGGCATTTCACCTCTGCATGGACATATACATGCATGAGTTCCAGGCAAGGCTCATTTTTCATTGACATGTTGATGCAAGTACAAGCATTACAGAACACGAACATGGACTCGAGGGATTGCATTATTTGAATTAGGATTTGGCAAGTGCCTACAAGTTTAAAACTAAAAAAAGATAAGTGCCTCATAATCCCCGTTCTTGCCCCTCTCCTCCCAGGCATGGCAGGTGAAGGAAAAGGGGAAAAAAGGGTGACACAGGGGGACGCGTCGATGGAGAGCATGGCAGAGGCGACCCGTCGACCACCGACACCAGGGCTAGTAGGGCATGACCCCCGGCAAGGCTTGTTGCTGGGGGGCAGTGCAGATGATGGTTCTGCCACCTGATGAAGATGGTCCAGGCAGTCATCAGCCGGAGTCGGAGTTGTCGTTCTCTCGCCCGCTACCATCGTCATCGCCGTCACGGTCCTCCTCATCGTTGTCGCTCGAGGAGGAGCTTTCCTCGTTGGTGGAGCTCTCCGCACAACACCCTAAGCGAATTCCCAAGCGCCCGAAGACCTTGACGGAAAGCAGGCCGCTCTCCATTAATTTGAGCTGGAGAATGTGCCCCTCCGACAAGCTATGGGCACGGGCAAAGGTTTTCCAACCACAGCGGAAGTACATAACGTGACGAGCGGGGAAGTCGACGTCGACCCACATGCCGCCATTCCCACAGCCCCTCATATGTAGCCTCAAGGCGTGCGGCGGGTCAAGCTCCATTACCCGAGCAAATGGAGTAGGGAGGCGGAGATGACCATAGAAGGGCTTGTACAGCCTGATGAAGAACTCATGGGGTTGATTTCCGACATGGACTTCCGTTGGGGGAGGTGCCGCCGGCGGATACGCGACTAGTGCGCCACCCCGTCCTCCTCTTCCTTGAGCGCCTCGGAGACCTCGGCCTCGTCCCCTCCCTCTCCCTCTCACAGAAGGCTCCGCCGCCGTGAACTCTGGAGGAGGAGGGACGCGTTGTCGAGCAGAAGCCCTCGTCGCTGCCATTAGAGCGCCAGCACGCCCTCTCACCATGACGAGCGGAGGAAGATTACGAAGCGGGAAGAAGAAGAAGGAGGTGTGTGTGGAAACACACCGTCCCTCCCCTTTTTATAGAAGGACGGGGCCGGAGGCTGGCCTCTCACCCCAAGGGCGGCTGCCCCGCTCAACCAGTATGGCCTCCAGAGGCACAAGGAATCAAGACCGACCCGTTGCTCCAACCAGCGACGCCTGATTTCCTGCCACGGCACTGACGACCATGCTCTCTGCATCCACCACCTACCCTTCCTGGTGCATGAAGGACACGTCGCGGACGATCCAGAAGCACAAAAGCAAGTGGGACGGCCGTTTTATACCCCGTGATCATGGGTTGTACGCGCCATGCAGGCCACGATCCGAGCTTTCTTTGCAAATGAGCAGCGCCCCTATGGATTCTTATTTTTATTAGGAAGGCGCGGCTGCCTCTTTACTGTTCGACGTGAGGCGTGGCAGGCATGCTACGACCGTTCCACGCATGACCTCCATGTCGCGCACTCAATGCGGACCATAGGGGAGCACAACAAATGAGAAGATTACAACAGTTAATCCCTGCCACGTGTGCCCGCGCACTGTTTTGGGCCTGGCCCAATGGCACTTCGCACTCGTGTGTGGCCCAGGCCTGGGGGCTCCTGTCTGTGTACATAAGTATGGGCCCTTCTGTACCCGACACTATGATCTACGGCTCCTTCTCGGCAATCTCCTTGTCAGTCTTCTGGACATCTCTGAACACCACGACAAACTTATCCAAAAACTCCATAAACACCTTGTTCATCATGTTCATGAAATAGGCAGGCGTGTTAGTCAGACCAAATGACATAACGGTATACTCATATAGCCCGTACCTTGTGGTAAAAGCTGTCTTTGGTATATCCTGCTCTCGGATCTTCAACTGGTGATAACCTGATCTAAGATCGGTCTTAGAGAAAACCTTAGCTCCTTGCAACTGGTCAAACAAATCATTGATCATTGGTAGTGGGTATTTGTTCTTGATCGTCACCTCATTCAGCGCACGATAATCAACAACCATCCTTCAAGATCCATCCTTCTTCTCCACTAGAATCACTGGGGCTCCCCAAGGTGATGAACTTGGTCGAATGTAACCTTTCTCCAGTAACTCCTTTATCTGCGTCTTAATTTCCTCCAGATCTTGTGCGGGCATCCGATGCGGTCTCTTTGATATTGGCTTGGTGCCTGGCAATAGCTCAATCAAAAACTCAATGTCTCGATCCGGTGGCATGCCTGGTAACTCCTCTGGAAATACGTCGGGATAATCCTTCACCACTGGTACTTCCTCCCGTGCAACACCTGATAAGGAATTTACTTGAGTCCTCTTCGGCGCATGTCGGGACACATACTTGATCCTTTTTCCCTCCGGGGTGGTGAGAAGAATTGATTTACTGGTGCAGTCAATGTTTCCTTCAAACTTGGATAGCCAATCCATTCCTAGTATCACATCCAATCCTTGTGACTCAAATCAATTAGGTCAGTGGGGAAAACATGTCTACCTATGGTTAGTGGTCGGTGGGGAAAACATGTCTACCTATGGTTAGTGGCAACTGATAGCATCCCCTACTAGCCATATACTCCGCTACTGGGGAACTTACTAACATAGGTGACTTAAGGGCTACGGTTGGCAGGTTATAGTTATCCACAAATCCCCTTGATATGTATGAATGCGATTCACCAGTATCGAAAAAAACAAGTGTGTAAATGCATTAATCAAAACTTACCGACAACTGCATCAGGTTGATCCTCAGTCTCCTCCATGCTGACGTGGTTCACCTGACCTTTGGTGAAGGGGTTGGGCTTCTTGGCAGAACCCCCATTGCCATTTCCATTCTTCGCTTCAGGACATTCTGTGGCATAATGTCCGGTCTTCTGGCACTTGAAACAGGTAATGTGGCTCGGATCCCTCTTGGCTGGTATTGAAGGGTTGGGACGGCTCTGGCTACTGCTTCCTCCATTCCCATTTCCATTCTTGGGGCCACTGTGGTTATGCGAGCTTGCTCCATTGTGAGTATATCCTCCATGGTTATGGCCTCCATGGTTGTGGTTATGTCCTCCCGAGTAAGGGGGATAGCGGGGCTTCTGCTGAGCTCCTGAAGTGTACCTCCCCTGTCCATACTTCCTTTTGTGATTATCAATCTGTTGCTGCTTGCCTTCAATCATGAGAGCCCTGTCTACCAACTCTTGGTAATTGTTGAATGTTGCCACCATCAACTGCATGCTTAGCTCATCATTCAGTCCCTCCAGAAACTTCTCCTGCTTAGCGGCATCTGTGGCTACGTCATCAGGGGCATAGCGTGCTAACTTGCTATACTCATCCACATACTGGCCCACCGTACGTCCTCCTTGGCGCAAGTTGCAAAACTCGCGCTTCTTCATTTTCATAGCTCCTACTAACACATGGGCAGTGTGGAAAGCCTGCTGAAACTGATCCCATGTAAAAGTGTCAATGGGGTAAGTGGCTGTGAAATTCTCCCACCATGATGTTGCGGGTCCATCAAGCTGATGTGAGGCAAAGCGCACTCTCTCCGCATCTGTGCATCCTGCAGTGGTCAGCTCTCTTCCAATCTTGCGGAGCCAATCATCTGCAACAATCGGCTCGGTGCTACTAGAGAACACCGGCGGATTCAACCTTAGAAAGCGGGCTAGGTGACCAACAGGGTGGTGGTGGTGGGTTGTTGTTGTTGTTGCTGCCTTGGTTCTAGTTCTGAACTAGTATCTGCATCAAGGCATTCTGCTGCTGGATCAACTGAGTGAGTTCCGGTGGGAAGGCAAATCCATTGTCACGTCTCGGAGGCATCTGATAGGTTAGAAGGGGTGAGAAAACAGAATAGAATGAGGTCTAAGAGAGATTCACTACCCATAATTCTCATGAGACAAACACAATCAATTTCACTTCATTAAATAGCACACAAGATCACACAATTGGTCTAACCTATGATTGCAAACTTGATCGTTGCTAACTACTTGGAGGGAAAATACTACTAATTACAATGGTGGTCATCTAGAAATTTTCATCAGAGGAATACTCCATGGTATCTGCTCCAGCTTCGTCAATGTAGTCGTCATCGCTGTCATCATTTGCATCACTATCCATGTCGGTGTCGTACAGGATGATGTAGTCCTCCGAATGGATCTCCATCGCTCGCTTGATATTCTCCACTAATATTCCCATCTTCCTCTTCAGGTCTTCATGCTTCTCCAGTAGTACGGCGATCTCTTCCTCGTATCCATCACGCGTAGACTTGAGATCCTCTTCTAGCTCGTTGTTTTTCATCACCAGTTTCTTCATCTTATTCATGTGGATAATTTGTTGATTCTCTTGTCGACGAATATGATATCCCATCTCTTGAATGTAGGCTGTAATTGATCCATCCCTCCTGGTATGAATCATCTCCCATTTGTCATCTCGGCGGCCACATATCTGGTAAATGGTATTCTCCAGCTCCTTGTGATACACCTCACATATGCGTCCAAAGGTGATATGTGCGGCCATGCTCTTTCCTATACTCCAGCTTGGTGCATCCAGGTAGAAATCAATAGGCTCCGTTGTTGGTGCAAATGTCCTCCCAGGTACCCAGACTTTGATCTTCCAGCGCTCCTCTTCCGGTACAGATGTAGAGAAAGTCCCCATGAAGCTTGGTAGTCCGATGTTCAGATACTTAGTGACTTCCTTCAAGTGTTTTCTGAAAGGGGTGTTGTCATCCGGCTGAGTGAACTTATTCCTGGGATCCGCCATCTATAGAGTAGAAATAGAGAAGAATTAGAAATGAGTAGAGAAGAGAAATCCTATGGCTCATTCTAGTGGTCGCGTCCTACAGTCATCGTGTGCTCTGATACCATCTTGTAGCGAATAGACCTCAAACGGTCAAGTCTCCGTGCATCAGTGTCATACCTGAATCGATAATGCTGACACACACAGTACTCGAGGAATTATAACAGAGTTTCAATCACAACTTATTACATCGAGTCCTCATAAAGAGTATGATTACACAAAAATATCATGGCTGAAGGCCACCTAAACTAAATAACTGCGGAAGTTTCGAGGGTAAATGAGTCCATCAACTCCAACGGCATAGCTGAGTGCAAAACAACGACCTATCGCACCTTATTCGTCATCTGAGTAGTCTGCAACATGAGACATTGCAGCCATGTAGGTCAGCACATTGAATATGCTGGCAGAGCTACACTGTAAAGCAATGAAATGCAAGAACTATATCTACATGCAATATTTGGCTGGTGGAGGTGATGTCTACTACACAACCTTCTTCTTGTAGACGTTGTTGGGCCTGCAAGTGCACAGGTTTGTAGGACAGTAGCAAATTTCCCTCAAGTGGATGACCTAAGGTTTATCAATCCGTAGGAGGCGTAGGATGAAGATGGTCTCTCTCAAGCAACCCTGCAACCAAATAACAAAGTGTCTCTTGTGTCCCCAACACACCCAATACAATCGTAAATTGTATAGGTGCACTAGTTCGGCGAAGAGATGGTGATACAAGTGCAATATGGACGGTAGATATAGGTTTTTGTAATCTGAAAATATAAAAACAGCAAGGTAACTAATGATAAAAGTGAGCATAAACGGTATTGCAATGGTAGGAAACAAGGCCTAGGGTTCATACTTTCACTAGTGCAAGTTCTGTCAACAATAATAACATAGATAGATCATATAACTATCCCTCAACATGCAACAAAGAGTCACTCCAAAGCCACTAATAGCGGAGAACAAACAAAGAGATTATGGTAGGGTACGAAACCACCTCAAAGTTATTCTTTTAGATCAATCTATTCAAGAGTTCATACTAGAATAACACCTTAAGATACAAATCAACCAAAACCCTAATGTCACCTAGATACTCCATTGTCACCTCAAGTATCCGTGGGCATGATTATACGATATGCATCACACAATCTCAGATTCATCTATTCAACCAAAACAAAGTACTTCAAAGAGTTCCCCAAAGTTTCTACCGGAGAGTCAAGACGAAAACGTGTGCCAACCCCTATGCATAGGTTCATGGGCGGAACCCGCAAGTTGATCACCAAAACATACATCAAGTGACACGTGAAATCCCATTGTCACCACAGATAAGCACGACAAGATATACATCAAGTGTTCTCAAATCCTTAAAGACTCATCCGATAAGATAACTTCAAGAGGAAAACTCAATTCATCACAAGAGAGTAGAGGGGGAGAAACATCATAAGATCCAACTATAATAGCAAAGCTCGTGATACATCAAGATCGTGCCATAGAGAGAACACGAGAGAGAGAGAGAGAGAGAGAGAGAGAGAGAGAGAGATCAAACACATAGCTACTGGTACATACCCTCAGCCCCAAGGGTGAACTACTCCCTCCTCGTCATGGATAGCGCCGGGATGATGAAGATGGCCACCGGTGATGGGTTTCCCCTCCGGCAAGGTGCCGGAACGGGATCCCGAGAGGTTTTTGGTGGCTACAGAGGCTTGCGGCGGCGGAACTCCTGATCTATCTTTTGTGCCGATGTTTTTAGGGTACGTAGGCTTATATAGGCGAAAGAAGTTGGTCGGGGAGCCTCGAGGGGCCCACGAGAGGGTAGGGTGCGCCCAGGGGGTGGGGGCGCCCCCTAACTCGTGGCTTCCTCGATGCTCCCTTTACTTCATCTCCAAGTCTCCTGGGTCATAATTTTCCCAAAAATCACGTTGCCGAAGGTTTCATTCCGTTTGGACTCCGTTTGATATTCCTTTTCTTCAAAATACTGAAACAGGCAATAAAACAACAATATTGATCGGGCCTCCGGTTAGTAGGTTAGTCCCAAAAGTAATATAAAAGTGTATAATAAAGCCCATAATCATTCAAAATAGATAATAAAATAGCATGAATGCTTCATAAATTATAGATACGTTGGAGACGTATCAGCATCCCCAAGCTTAATTCCTACTCGTCCTCCAGTAGGTAAATGATAAAAGAAAGAATTTATGAAGTGTGAATGCTAGAAGGTGCACAAGTTTGATCAATAATAATTTCAATCACCTTTTCTAGCATGATAATATGTCATAACAGTAATTCATCTCATAAAACTTCTCACGATAAAGTAACAAGCAATTCACATGTTAAAGCATAGACCATAAACTTTCTTGAAAACTAGCAAACTTCATTCTTAGTCATCAAACAATTACAATTCATCCTATTTTTAGGAAGGGTCTATGTCAGAGCTTTGATTTAGCAAACTCCACATACTAAACTATCATATAGTCTTCTACAATTGCTAACACTCACGCAATACTAATGGCTATGGAGTTTTAATCGGACACTGAGAAAGATAGGGGCTTATAGTGTTGCCTCCCAACGTATTCACCTTTGGGTGATGTCAACAATAATAGTTCATGCTAACTTACATCCAATTGGATATATATATACATATATATAAGGATCTTTCCAACACGAGGTGCTTGCCAAAGGATAAAATGAAAAAGGGAAAGGTGAAGATCACCTTGACTCTTGCATAAAGTAAAAGACATAAAGTAAAAGATAGGCCCTTCACAGAGGGAAGCAGAGGTTGTCATGCACTTTTATTGTTGGATGCACAAAATCTTAATGCAAAAGAACGTCACTTTATATTGTCACTTGTATATGGACCTTTATTATGCAGTCCGTCGCTTTTATTGCTTCCATAACAAGATTGTATAAACTATTTTCTTCACACCAAAAGATCATACATATTTAGAGAGCAATTTTTATTGCTTGCACAGATGACAACTTACTTGAAGGATCTTACTCAATCCATAGGTAGGTATGGTGGACTCTCATGGCAAAACTGGGTTTAAGGATATTTGGAAGCACAAGTAGTATCTCTACTTGGTGCAAGGGATTTGGCTAGCATGAGGGGGAAAGGCAAGCTCAACATGTTTGAATGATCCATAAAAATATACTTTAACTGAGATGTGCGAAAACATAACCCATTATGTTGTCTTCCTTGTCCAACATCAACTCTTTAGCATGTCATACTTAATGAGTGCTCAAAACTATAAAAGATGTCTAGGATAGTGTATTTATATGTAGAATCTCTCTTCCTTCAATATTCTTTCATGAATTGTTCAAATGACCAATACGATGCTTGCTAACCTTCAATAAATTTACAACCTCTACCTCTTAGATGTGAAGTCAATACTCCCCATGGGATAAGCAAATGAGGCATATATAATTTCAGATTTATGACAATCAACTCATTCAACAATTTACTCATAGGATATAAGTGAAGCACACGAGTAAATGACAAACTACTCCAAAAATATATAAGTGAAGATCAATGAGTAGCTAAATAATTATGTAACTATGTGAAGACTCTCTCTCATTTAAGAATTTCAGATCTTGGTATTTCATTCAAACAGCAATCAAAGCAAAAAAATGACATTGCAAAGATAGCACAACTCATGTGAAGAAGCAAAAACTTAGGCTCAACCGATACTAACCGATAGTTGTTGAAGAAGAAAGATGGGATGCCTAACGGGGCATCCCCAAGCTTAGATGCTTGAGACTTCTTGAAATATTATCTTGGGGTGCCTTGGGCATCCCCAAACTTGAGCTTTTGTGTCTCCTTAATTCCTCTCATATCATGGTTTCTCTTTTTATCAAAAGCTTCATCCACACCAAACTCAACAAGAACTCATGAGATAGGTTAGTATAAACCAATGCAAAACCTTATCATTTTCTACTGTAACAAATCACTAAAATTATTATTCAACATTTCATACTAAATTCCTCTGCATATTTAATACTCCTATCCTCAAATAGAATCATTAAACAAGCAAACATATGCAAACAATGCAAACATAACAGCAATCTGCCAAAACAGTACAGCCTGTAAAGAATGCAAGAGTATCAATACTTCCCTAACTCCAAAAATTATGAAATAAAATTCCCACTATATAATATTTATCTGAGCTCATTATGAAAAAAAGTTTCAACATTATACCATTCTGTGACTTTTCTAGGGAATTTTTGCAACATCGGTAAACTTTCTGTTTTCAAACAGCAACATGTATACTAGCAAAATAAGCATGGCAAAGGCTATCCTTGACATTTTTATTGAAAATATAGATGCAAAACATTATTCAAAATAATAGCAAGCAAATACTAACAAGAGAAAATGATGCTCCAAGCAAAACACATATCATGTGGTAAATAAAAATATAGCTCCAAGTAAAGTTACCGATGAACGAAGACGAAAGAGGGGATGCCTTCCGGGGCATCCCCAAGCTTAGGCTCTTGGTTGTCCTTGAATATTACCTTGGGGTGCCTTGGGCATCCCCAATCTTAGGCTCCTGCCACTCCTTATTCCATAGTCCATCGAATCTTTACCCAAAACTTGAAAACTTCACAACACAAAACTCAACAGAAAACTCGTAAGCTCCGTTAGTATAAGAAAATAAAACCACCACTTAGGTAATGTAATTAACTCATTCTTAATTCATAATGGTGTAATATCTACTGTATTACAACTTATCTATGGTTCATACCCTCCGATACCACTCATAGATTCATCAAAATAAGCAAACAACACATAGAAAACAGAATCTGTCAAAAACAGAACAGTCTGTAGTAATCTGTATCAAACGTATACTTATGGAACTCCAAAAATTCTAAAAAATTAGGAAGTCCTAAGAAATGTGTGTACCAATCCATAGCAGAAAGAATCAGATCAGAAGAGCATTTCTGTGAATTAACAAAACTAATTTACTGGGTGCAAAAGTTTCTGATTCTCAGCAGGATCAACACAACTATCACCGTAAGCTATCCTAAAGGTCTTACTTGGCACTTTATTGAACAAAATCTATAAAACATGATTAATACAGTAGCATAATCATGTGGACACACAAAAACAGTAAGGATAAATATTGGGTTGTCTCCCAACAAGCGCTTTTCTTTAATGCATGTCTAGCTAGGCATGATGATGACAATGATGCTCACGTAAAAGATAAGAATTGAAACATAACGGGAGCATCATGAAGCATATGACTAGCACATTTAAGTCTAACCCACTTCCTATGCATAGGGATTTTGTGAGCAAACAACTTATGGGAACAATAATCAACTAGCATAGGAAGGCAAAACAAGCATAAGTTCAAAACTTGAAACACATAGAGAGGAAACCTGACATTTTTGCAATTCCTACAAGCATATATTCCTCCCTCATAATAATTTTCAGTAGCATCATGAATGAAGTTAACAATATAACCAGCACCTAAAGCATTCCTTTCATGATCTACAAGCATAGAAATTTTACTACTCTCCACATAAGCAAATTTCTTCTCATGAATAGTAGTGGGAGCAAACTCAACAAAATAATTATCATGTGAGGCATAATCCAATTGAAAACTAAAATCATGATGACAAGTTTCAAGGTTATCATTATTCCTAATAGCATACAAGTCATCACAATAATCATCATAGATAGCAACTTTGTTCTCATAATCAATTGGAACCTCTTCCGAAATAGTGGAATCATCACTAAATAAAGTTGATACTCTTCCAAATCCACTTTCGTATTCATCACAATAAAATTCAACATCCTCCAAAATAGTGGGATCACTACTTCCTAAAGTTGACACTCTTCCAAACCCACTTTCATCGATATAATCATCACAAATAGGAGGCATGATTTCATCATAATAAATTTGCCCATCAAAACTTGGGGGACTAAACATATCATATTCATCAAACATAGCTTCCCCAAGCTTGTGGCTTTGCATATCATTAGCATCATGGATATTCAAGGAATTCATACTAACAACATTGCAATCATGCTCATCATACAAAGATTTAGTATCAAACATTCTATAGATTTCTTCTTCAAGCACTTCAGCACAATTTTCCTTTTTATCATACTCACGAAAGATATTAAAAAGATGAAGCGTATGAGACAAACTCAATTCCATTTTTTTGTAGTTTTTCTTTTATAAACTAAACTAGTGATCAAACAAGAAACAAAAAGATTCGATTGAAAGATCTAAAGATATACCTTCAAGCACTCACCTCCCCGGCAACGGCGCCAGAAAAGAGCTTGATGTCTACTAGACAACCTTCTTCTTGTAGACGTTGTTGGGCCTACAAGTGCACAGGTTTGTAGGACAGTAGCAAATTTCCCTCAAGTGGATGACCTAAGGTTTATCAATCCGTAGGAGGCGTAGGATGAAGATGGTCTCTCTCAAGCAACCCTGCAACCAAATAACAAAGAGTCTCTTGTGTCCCCAACACACCCAATACAATCGTAAATTGTATAGGTGCACTAGTTCGGCGAAGAGATGGTGATACAAGT
Organism: Triticum dicoccoides; assembly: GCF_002162155.2. Lineage (NCBI taxonomy): Eukaryota > Viridiplantae > Streptophyta > Magnoliopsida > Poales > Poaceae > Triticum > Triticum dicoccoides. Next base: position 398,586,526 of record NC_041383.1, on the reverse strand, counting down.
GCAATATGGATGGTAGATATAGGTTTTTGTAATCTGAAAATATAAAAACAGCAAGGTAACTAATGATAAAAGTGAGCATAAACGGTATTGCAATGGTAGGAAACAAGGCCTAGGGTTCATACTTTCACTAGTGCAAGTTCTGTCAACAATAATAACATAGATAGATCATATAACAATCCCTCAACATGCAACAAAGAGTCACTCCAAAGCCACTAATAGCGGAGAACAAACGAAGAGATTATGGTAGGGTACGAAACCACCTCAAAGTTATTCTTTCGGATCAATCTATTCAAGAGTTCGTACTAGAATAACACCTTAAGATACAAATCAACCAAAACCCTAATGTCACCTAGATACTCCATTGTCACCTCAAATATCCGTGGGCATGATTATACGATATGCATCACATAATCTCAGATTCATCTATTCAACCAACACAAAGTACTTCAAAGAGTGCCCCAAAGTTTCTACTGGAGAGTCAAGACGAAAACGTGTGCCAACCCCTATGCATAGGTTCATGGGCGGAACCCGCAAGTTGATCACCAAAACATACATCAAGTGGCACGTGAAATCCCATTGTCACCTGATACGTCTCCAACGTATCTACTTTTCCAAACACTTTTGCCCTTGTTTTGGACTCTAACTTGCATGATTTGAATGAAACTAACCCGGACTAATGCTATTTTCAGCAGAACTACCATGATGTTGTTTTATGTGTAGAAAAGAAAAGTTCTCGGAATGTCCTGGAAATCCATGAAGGCACTTTTTGGAATTAATAAGAATTTTTGGCGAAAGAATTAATGCCAGGGGGCCCACAGCCTGTCCACGAGACAGGGGGCGCCACCCCCTAGGGCGCGGCCTCCTATCTCGTGGGCCCCTGGACCTCCACCGACGTCAACTCCAACTCCATATATTCACGTTCGGGGAGAAAAAAATCAGGGAGAAAGTTTCATCGTGTTTTACGACACGGAGCCGCCGCCAAGCCCTAATCTCTCTTGGGAGGGCTGATCTAGAGTCCGTTCGGGGCTTCGGAGAGGGGGATTCGTCGCTGTCGTCATCATCAACCATCCTCCATCACCAATTTCATGATGCTCACCGCCGTGCATGAGTAATTCCATCGTAGGCTTGCTGGACGGTGATGGGCTGGATGAGATTTACCATGTAATCAAGTTAGTTTTGTTAGGGTTTGATCCCTAGTATCCACTATGTTCTGAGATTGATGTCGCTATGACTTTTCTATGCTTAATGCTTGTCACTAGGGCCCGAGTGCCATGATTTCAGATCTGAACCTATTATGTTTTCATGAATACATGTGTGTTCTTGATCCTATCTTGCAAGTCTATAGTCACCTATTATGTGTTATGATCCGACAACCCCGAAGTGACAATAATCGGGGTACTTCTCGGTGATGACCGTAGTTTGAGGAGTTCATGTATTCACTATGTTCTAATGCTTTGTTCCGGTTCTCTATTAAAAGGAGGCCTTAATATCCCTTAGTTTCCGTTAGGACCCCGCTGCAACGGGAGGGTAGGACAAAAGATGTCATGCAAGTTCTTTTCCATAAGCACGTATGACTATTTACGGAATACATGCCTACATTACATTGATGAATTGGAGCTAGTTCTATATCACCCTATGTTATAACTATTGCATGAGGAATCGCATCCGGCATAATTATACATCACTGATCCATTGCCTACGAGCTTTTCACATATTGTTCTTCGCTTGTTTACTTTTCCGTTGCTACTGTTACAACTACTACAAAAACCCAAAAACATTTATCTTTACTTTTGCTACCGTTACTATTATTATCATACCACTTTTGCTACTAAACACTTTGCTGCAAATACTAAGTTATCCAAGTGTGGTTGAATTGACAACTCAACTGCTAATACTCAAGAATATTCTTTGGCTCCCCTTGTGTCGAATCAATAAATTTGGGTTGAATACTTTACCCTCGAAAGCTGTTGCGATCCCCTACACTTGTGGGTTATCATCACCACATATAAGCACAGCAAGATATACATCAAGTGTTCTCAAATCCTTAAAGACTTCAAGAGGAAAACTCAATTCATCACAAGAGAGTAGAGGGGGAGAAACATCATAATATCCAACTATAGTAGCAAAGCTCGCGATACATCAAGATCGTTCCATAGAGAGAACACGAGAGAGAGAGATCAAACACATAGCTACTTGTACATAACCTCAGCCCCGAGGGTGAACTACTCCCTCTTCGTCATGGATAGCACCGGGATGATGAAGATGGCCACCGGTGATGGTTCCCCCTCCGACAAGGTGCCGGAACGGGCTCCCGAGAGGTTTTTGATGGCTACAGAGGCTTGCGGAGGCAGAACTCCCGATCTATCTTCTGTGTCGATGTTTTTAGGGTACGTAGGCTTATATAGGCGAAAGAAGTTGGTCGGGGGAGCCTCAAGGGGCCCATGAGAGGGTAGGGCGCCCCCCTGTCTCGTGGCTTCCTCGATGCTCCCTTTACTTCATCTCCAAGTCTCCTGGGTCATAATCTTCCCAAAAATCACGCTGCCGAAGGTTTCATTCCGTTTGGACTCTGCTTGGTATTCCTTTTCTTCGAAATACTAAAACAGGCAATAAAACAACAATATGGGCTGGGCCTCCGGTTAGTAGGTTAGTCCCAAAAGTAATATAAAAGTGTATAATAAAGCCCGTAATCATTCAAAACAGATAATAAAATAGCATGAATGCTTCATAAATTATAGATACGTTGCAGACGTATCAGGAGGCTGTAAGTTTCATTGCATAAAGCTAGTTTTTTCCTACAACAAAGGAATAAACTTATTTAACTACTCCCAAGTTGCCCATTATTTGAGAAGGTAACCCCAACTCAAATCCCAATTAAAAGTATCATCATTATCCCAAACCAAATTATTAAAGTAACGTGATGAGATCACATCAACAGATTCAAGTACTAGATACTCAAGATGTCCATAACCGGGGACACGGCTAACCATGATTAGTTCATACACTCTGCAAAGGTTTGCGCCCTTTTCCCCACAAGACTCGACCGCATCCATGATCGGATGATCGAGACATAGTCTTTCTGAAGCATTAACTCTCTACTTCGGGCGGACCGGTACACCTACTTTCCCCTACATCTACTAGTCCACCTCTTCAAGAGCTCACGCAACTTACTCAACTATGCCAGAGCCCATAATGGCTTGTGGCTGCACATGGAAGTTTCTAGCATGACTAATCTTATGATCTCTTTGAACGTGGGTGACATTCCATAGGATAATCACATGGGTCCTCCGGGATTTCCAAAAACAGGCAACACTGGGTTCCCCAGGTGCCTCAACCAATCCACCCAGATGTATATTAAAGTTGCCACCTTAATGTTATCCATGATTAAATAACTCTCAAACTTCCATGTGTGAATCACGATCCAATCCCCGTCTACGAGCATGGCTAAGAAATAAATAAGCATAACGTATATTTCCGAGGTGATCGACAGGTATTAGGTTCCTACCTCAAGTACTACAACCAAAACCACATGTTCCCAATCCTACTCATGCAAATATTCGAGAGTAGAACTAATGCATAGTAAAAAAAACTGGTTATAAAAGAGTATGATCAAAGTGTAAGTTGCCTTGCTAACGATCTGCAAACTCTAGAGGTTCGTAGTAACAAGCTTCGCACTCCGGGTAATCTAACGTATACAAACAATAGCATACATAAGCAATCACTCAAACGAAACACGAGAAAAACTGAGAAAAGATCCAAATCAAACACGAAACAAGCAAACGGTCTTAAACTAACAAAAGTCAAATCTAACAACATTATTAACATGTGAATTAGATCTTAACAGTAGGTACAAGTGATTAGCTACGATTTGCAAAAAGATTCAACTCAAACGGAGAAACGAAACTAAAAAAATGAACGAAACAAGATCATTTACTAATCTGGACTAAACTCAAATTTTACAGTACTAAAATCATGTTCAAGTTGGTTAAATGAAAAGAACATAACGATACGAAGATTTAGGCGCTGGTTTCATCTAATTTGGATAAACGAGTAAAAAATTATGCTAGTTTAAAGATCAGGGGCTAAATCATGATAAAACTATTTGTGGATAGGTCCCTGGCCAAAAATAAACTAAAAAGGAAAAAATCCTACGGCGTGAACGTTCGCTAACAGAAGTCAACTGACGAAAAGCGTTCATTATAACCAACGAACGAGCGGACGTTCGTTAAGTAAATAAAACCGAAGGAAAACGGTCTAACTAAACGAACCAGCTAAACTAAAAAAACGACAAAACCCTAATAAAACAGAACTAGGTTTTTGCCTAGAAACCGGCGGGGTCGGCGGCGGATTCCGGTGAGTCAGCGGCAAGCGATGGCGTCGCGGCGGCGCGAGCGTTGGTTGGTGGTGCGGGGCGGCGGCGCAGCGCGCGGGGTGGCGGCTTGCGACGGCGGCAATAGCAGGCGGCAAAACGGCGAGCGGCGGTGGCGAGAGGCGGTGGTGGCGGCGAGGACGGGGTCCAGGGGGGCCCCGGGGTCGGCTTCTAAAGGGGGGGCTCGGCTCGGCCTCGGTAGGAGTCCCGGGCGGTGACGGCAACCCTCCCGTGTCTCGGCCGGACTCACGAATGGCGGTGGCGCGGTGCAGGCCGGCCTGCTCGGCTGGGCCTTCGGCCCAGTTGGGCGGGAAAGAACTTTTTTTTAAAGAATTTCGCCCAAAAGAAAAATCCTAATAAATTTTTTAAAAATTCCAGAAACAATTTTCACCGTCCAAACCTAAAATTTAGGACAAGATGAACATTTTTCTGGACTAAGATGCAATTTTCAAAAATGCAACATTTTTCTAATTCAAATAACATAGCAAATAAAATACCAATAAAATCATAATTTGATTTTAAAATTCTTTCCCCAATATTTATCTTGGGTTGAATAAGTCATATTATCTTCTCTCATATATTTTTAATATTGAAAATAATTGGAGAGAAAAATAATAAAATCAAATTGATCCTTCCTTCAAATTTGAAAAAAAAACTTCAAATATGAATTTTTTGTGAAACCTCCAACTCTCTCCTTGGGTCCTTGAGTTGCATAAGATTTCCAGGATCAAAACAAAATGCAAGAATAAATATGATATACATATGATGATCTATGTATAACATCCAAATTGAAAATTGGGATGTTAAAGTTTCATGTGCATCCATATGCGCGAGCTTCTTCTGTGGGGGTGCTCTCTCAGGCAAGGTCCCTTGTCCGCCATGCCCTGTTGCTCCAGTGGCCCCTATCCCGCTGGTGCTGCTGGTTCTTGCTGCTGATGCTTCTCAGGCTGATCAGGATGCAGCCAAGGCTCTCAATGATGTTGCGGTTCATGCTTATGATCAGCAAGTATCAGCCTATTCAGATGCTCTTTCTATCTACCGTGATGATCTGTCTGCTTACACTCAGTGGTGCAATGATGATGCTCGTGCTGCTGCTATTCTCACTGCGAGTGTCCTCCCTCAGTTTGCTTCGGAGTTCATGGGACTTGGCACCGTTGCAACGATGTGGTCTTATCTCTGTCAGCGCTATCAGCCCTATGGTGATGCTCTCTACATATCTGTGGTGCGTCAGGAGCACGCACTCCAGCAAGGTGATTCCTCTGTTGATGAGTTCTATTCTCAATGCTCTGCCATCTGGCGCCAACTTGACTCCCTTCGGACAATTGTTTGTGGGATTTGCCGTTGCTGTCAGACTACGCGGTTCAATTTGGAGTTTCAGAGGGTCCATGAGTTCTTATCTTATCTCCGTTCTGAGTTTGAGCGTCGACGTGCTCACCTCCTTGCTCGTGGTCGTGTTCCTATCTCAGACGTGCTTGCCGAGCTTCGTGCTTAGGAGACCCGCGTTCGCTCTGCTGGTTTTCTTGTGGTTCCATCAGTGTTGGCTGCCTGAGCTCCTGTGCCGTCTGCTCGTCTCACCGCTCCACCGCTCCTGCCTACTCCTTTAGGGGGGTCACCCTCCTTATGCTGAGAAGGGCATGCCACGCCGTGACACCTTCTATGGTTACTACTCCCAGACTGGTCACGCTGAGTCTGACTGTCGCCAGAAGAAGCGAGATCAGAGGCGCTTCTCTTCGAGTGGGACTCCTGTGTCTTCCTCGCCTTCCAGTGGGACTCCGTCACTCACTGACCAGGATATTGTACGTCTCAAGCGTCTACTTGCTTCCTCTGGCTCCTCGTCAACTGGTTCTGCTACCGCTGTGACTGCATCCACCACTCCACCACCGCCGACATCTACACAGTCAGGTACATCTTCATGGGTTCTGGATTCTGGAGCTTCCTTTCATATGTCTTCTGATTCTTCCGCATTGTCTTCTCTTCAACCTCTTGATTCGCCTGTAAATGTTCTCACCGCTGATGGCACGCCTCTTCCTATTGCTAGTCGTGGTATTCTTTCCACTCCGTCCTTTTTGGTTCCTAGTGTTTCACATGTTCCTCGCCTTAGCATGAATCTCTTTTCCGCTGCCCAACTTACTGATTCTGGTTGTCGTGTCATTCTTGATACCAACTCTTGCTCCATTCAGGATTGTCGCACCAAGGTTTTGGTTGGTACTGGCCCCCGGCGCCGTGAGTCAGAGGGCCTTTGGGAGGTTAACTGGCTTTGTGTTCCTTCCGCTACCACCACTTCTGCCAGCTCTCATGCTCTTGTTGCCTCCTTGTCTGTGTCCTTCCAGCAGTGGCATCATCGCCTTGGTCACATATGTGGCTCTCGTTTGTCATCATTAGTGCGTCAGGGCCTCTTAGGGTCTATATTTGGAGATGTTTCTTTACATTGTAATGGTTGTAGACTTGGCAAACATACCCAGTTACCTTATCCTATCAACGAGTCGGTATCTCAGCGTCCTTTTGACTTAGTTCATTCGGATGTCTGGGGTCCTGCTCCCTTTGATTAGAAAGGTGGTCATCGCTACTATGTTTTGTTTATTGATGATTTCTCTCACTACACTTGGCTCTACTTCATGAAATCTCATAGTGAGGTTCTCTCTATATACAAATGATTTGCTGCCATGGTTCACACCCAGTTTTCCACACCTATTCGTACTTTTCGTGCTGACTCCACTGGAGAGTATATCTCTCAGCTGTTGCGTAGTTTTCTCGCGGAACAGGGTACTCTTTCCCAGTTATCATGTCCTGGTGCTCATGCTCAGAATGGTGTTGCGGAACGTAAGCATCGTCATCTGCTTGAGACGGCTCGTGCGCTAATGATTGCTTCCCTTCCACCCCGCTTTTGAGTTGAGGTTGTTTCTGCATCCACCTACCTCATCAACATTCAGCCATCCACTGCACTGCAGGGTGGCATTCCTATGGAGTGTCTCACTGGTCGTTCTCCTGACTACTCCGCCTTTCGTATGTTTGGATGTGTGTGCGATGTACTTCTTGCCCCGCGAGAACGCACCAAGCTGACTGCTTAGTCGGTTGAGTGTGTTTTCCTTGGCTATAGTGATGAGCAGAAGGGCTATCGTTGTTGGGATCCTGTTGGTCGTCGCTTGCCACATCTCGCGTGATGTAACTTTTGACGAGTCTCGCTCTTACTACCCACGTCCTTCTTCCTCGAGCTTCTTTCTGAACGATATTTATTTTCTTCTCCTTCTTGATACACACTGCTATGTGCCTCATGCTTCACCTCTTCCTCATGCACCTCTCATTCATTCTCCTTCACCGCTGACACCATCTCCTCCATCCTCCTCCTCCACCTCTCCACCATCATCTCCAGTCTGTCGCCCTCTCTCACCTTTCCCTATCCACTATACTCGCCGCCCTCGTACTGAGGATGCTTCTCCTGATGCGCCTTCCTCCTCTCGTGCGCCTCCCTTCACGCCTCCCCCGGTTCATAACCTCCGTGCTCGGCCTCTCCCCCACCTGATCGCTATTCTCCTGATCGGTACGGTCCCTCTGTTATTGCCGAGCCCACTTCCTATTGGACTTCCATGACTCAGCATGAATGGCAGCTTGCGATGGCCGAAGAGCTTGCTGCTCTTGAGCGCTTTGGCACATGGGATCTTGTTTCCCTTCCTTCCGGTGTTCGTCCCATCACCTGCAAGTGGGTCTACAAGATTAAGACTTGCTCCGATGGTTCTCTTAAGCACTACAAAGCTCGGCTTGTGGCCCATGGTTTTTAGCAGGAGCAGGGACGCGATTATGATGAGACATTCGCTATTGTGGCCCACATTACCACCGTCCACACTCTCCTTGTTGTGGCTTCTGTTCGTCATTGCTCTATCTCTCAACGTGATGTCCAGAACGCCGTTCTCAATGGCGAGTTGCGTGAGGAGGTTTATATGCAGCCACCACCGTGGTACTATGCCCCTGATGGTATGGTCTGTAGACTTCGTCACTCCCTCTATGGTCTTAAATAGGCCCCTCGCGCCTGGTTCGAGCATTTCGCCTCTGTGGTAACTGCTGCTGGTTTCTTGCCCAGTGATCATGATCCTGCGTTGTTTGTTCACACGTCTCCTCATGGTCGGACTCTCCTTCTTCTCTATGTTGATGACATGGTCATCACTGGTGATGATTTTGACTACATTGCCTTTGTTAAGGCTCGCTTTCATGACCAGTTCCTCATGTCTGATCTTGATCCACTTTGCTATTCTCTTGGGATTGAGATCTCCTCGACCCCTGATGGCTTCTACATCTCCTAGGAAAAATATATTCAGGATCTTCTTGCTCGCGCCGCTCTCGGTGATGAGTGCACTGTTGTGACTCCTATGGAGCTCATCATTCAGCTACGTGCCTCTGATGGTGACCCTCTTCCTAATCCCACTCGCTATCGTCACCTTGTTGGCAGCCTTGTCTATCTTGTTGTTACGCGTCCTGACATCTCCTATCCTATTCACATCCTGAGTCGGTTTGTTTCATCCCCCACCTCTGTCCACTATAGTCATCTCCTTCGTGTTTTACGATATCTTCGTGGCATGATCTCTCATCATCTTTTCTTTCCCCGCTCCAGTTCTCTCGAGCTCCAAGCCTACTCCGATGCTACCTGGGCTAGTGATCCCTCAGATCGACACTCGTTGTCTGCTTACTGTGTCTTTCTTGGTGGCTCTCTTATTGCCTGGAAGACAAAGAAACAGACTGCAGTTTCTTGCTCGAGCACTGAGGCTGAGTTGCGAGCAATGGCTATGTTGACGGCTGAGGTGATCTGGTTATGATGGTTACTTGAGGGTTTTGGTGTGGCTACTACTACTTCGACTCCCTTATTGTCTGACAGTACAAGTGCTATCAGTATTGCGCGTGACCCGGTGAAGCATGAGCTCACCAAGCACATCGGTGTGGATGTCCACTTTGTGCGTGCTGCTGTGCAGGATCAGACTCTTGCTCTTCACTATGTGCCAACTGAGTTACAGTTGGTGGACTTCTTCACGAAGGCACAAACTCGAGAGCAACATAGTTTTCTTCTCTCCAAACTCAGTGTTATTGATCCACCATGAGTTTGAGGGGGGTGTTAGATGCGTATAGTCCCGTTCTGTATAACCCTCATTATATAAGGGGCTTTCTTGGACTTTACCACACATGTATATGTTTGGCCTTTGGCCCTGAGTAAAGCTAGTTGCTGATTATCCAACACAAGATACACTGATGTGGCAGCCACATGGCTGGTTTCCCCCCTCTCAAACCGGTTTTGACCCTATATGATAATAAACTTGTTTACCGAAAAAGGCTTTCGCCCCGCTTTATATTATAAAGCATACCGCCCAAACCAAGCATTCAACAAGGTTCAACAAAGCACACACACACACGGAAGTCCACAAGAACACAGAGAAGTCATAAGGGTTAATGCTAAGGGCACGTCACAACAAGCCCTAAACATGAAAACACACACTCCACAGAGCCACTAGACGACCTAGTCCGACTCTAGGGGAGGGGGCGGCAGCGGAAGGGGGGCACACGGAGAGCCATCGAGCGGAGGTCGGTGAGGAGGGTGGTGATGACGTCCCTATCCTGGGGGCGGCTAAGCGGCCGCCAAAGCTGCAAGTAACCACACATTTTGAAGATTGCGTCAGTCGCACGTCGGAGAGGCACCTTCTGAATAACAAGCTTATTGCGAATGTTCCAAAGCGTCCAGGCGAGAACCCCAACACACAGCCATCTAATATGGCGGTAGCATGTAGGGGAAGCATTGAGCTCTGCAAGTAAGTCGGGGAAGTTCGTATTGCACCACTATCCACCAACCGTTTTGCGGAAGCAAGCCCACAGGAACTAGGCAGTAGAGCACGAGAAGAAGATGTGGTTAGCATCCTCGATCGTGCCACTTATGGGACACATCCCATCGCACGGGCCGTTACGCTTGAGGACTTCAACCCCAGAGGGGAGGCGTCCATGGATCCATTGCCACGGGAAAATCCTGATCTTCAGAGGTAGGCGGATGTCCCATATCAGGCTAAAGGGTTCCGGGCCGCCGAGGGCGCGATGGAGGCGTACAAGGACTTCGTGGAGAAACGGCCAGACGGCTCAAGGCGCCAGGAAAGGGCATCCTGGCCCTCCTCGACATTCATCGGTATAAGGGCGATGTCTTGGAGGAGGGAGTCCCAAGCAGCCACCTCGAGGGGGCCGAATGGGCGCCGGAAAGCGAGACGCCCTATGTCAATAAGGGCCGTCTCGACAGAGACCCGAGGGTCGGCCGCAATGGCAAAGAGTTCTAGGAATTGCACAGCCAGGGGGGAGTCCCCTAACCAACAGTCGAACTAGAACAGGGTCGAGGAACCGGAGCCAACTGAGATGGACGTGCCGATGCGGAGGACGGGCAGAAGCTGAATCACGGACTGCCAGAACTGGGATCCACCCATACGCTGGCAAAAGGCAAGAGGTTGGCCCCGAAGGTACTTATTACGGATGATGGTAAGCCAGAGGCCTCCCTCCCCCTTGGCGATACGCCACAGCAAGCGGGTCAGGAGAGCAATGTTCATGCGACAAGATGACAAGATACCAAGGCCACCCTGGTCTTTGGGTTTGCAAATGTCGGGCCAGCTCACCATATGATACTTCTGCTTGTCGCCCTCACCAGCCCAAAAAAACCTCGACTGGTATTTGGCAACCTCCTGATGGAGGGTCTCATGGAGGCCGTAGAAGCTCATGAGAAACCAGAGAAGGCTAGCAAGCGAAGAGTTGATTAGGATCACCCTAGATGCTTTCGACAACCATCGCCCCCTCCAGGGTTCAACCCGGTGCTGCATCCTAGTCACCATCGGGCGAAGATCAGCAACGGGTGAGCCTGGAGTCACTAATGGGTATCCCCAAGTAAGTCGTGGGGAAGGAACCCAGGCGACAGTTCAGCCGGTCCGCAATGGACAAAGCCTCCTCCGGAGGATAGCCAAGGACCATCACTTCGCTCTTATCGAAGTTGATGGTGAGCCCAGACATCTGTTGGAAACACAGGAGGAGGAACTTCAGGTTGGCGATGTCGGACGCGGAGCCCTCCACCATAACTATTGTGTCGTCCACATATTGGAGGAGGGAGACCCCTCCCCTACCCACTAGGTGGGGGACTACGCCGCGGATATGGACACATGCTTTGGCCTTATCGAGAATGACCGCGAGGGAATCGACAACCATGTTGAATAGAAACGGGGAGAACGGGTCACCCTGGCGAACCCCACATAAGGTGGGGAAGTAAGGCCCGATCTCACCGTTGATGTTGACCGCCGTCTGACCGCAGGTGACGAGTTGCATAACGTGGGTCACCCAACGGTCGTCGAAGCCCTTTCAAAGTAAAACTTCCCGAAGGAAGGGCCAATGGACAGTGTCGTAGGCTTTGTGAAAGTCGAGCTTTAGGAAGACCGCGCGGTGGTGCTTGGATCGGACTTCATGGAGGACTTCATGAAAGACCAGCACCCCATCCAAAATAAACCGGCCTTGGATGAAGGCGGATTGGTTGGGGTGGGCGACAGAGTCCGCTAGAAGGGTCACCCTATTGGCGTACCTTTAGCCAAGATCCTGAAGATCACGTTGATCACCGTGATCGGGCGGAATTGGCGAATGTCCGAGGCCCCCGGGACCTTGGGGATGAGGGTAATGATCCCATAGTTTAGGCGCCCAAGGTCCATGGTCCCAGAGAAGAACTCATCGAAGAGGGCCATGACTTCCGGTTTGATGGTTTGCCAGAACGTTTTGAAAAACGAGACTGGCAATCCATCCGGGCCCGGAGCCGAGGAGGGGTTCATTCCTTTGACCGCCGCTAGGACCTCATCCTCCGAGAAGGGTGCCATCAAGGCGGTGTTGGCCTCGTCGGAAACAAGCAGGGCACCCGACCAAGTATCGGGGGCCAGCGCAGCCCCACCCCGAGGGGTGGGGTAGAAAAGGGCTTTATAGAAGCCGTCTACGTGAGCTCGGATGTCCGAGGGGCGAACAAGCTGAGTATCACCGTCCCACAAGGAGTGGATGGAATTCTGACGACGCCGGCCATTGGCGATCTCCTGGAAGTAAGCCGTGTTAGCATCACCATGGAGCACCCATCATTGGGTGCCGTGTAGCCGCCAGTATGCCTCCTCGTCTGAGTAGATGACCGAGAGCTGGTCCTCGAGATCATATCTCAGCATCTACTCGTCTGGAGAGATCCCAGAAGTGTCAGCGCTGGCGTCCAGGACTTGGATGGCACTCAGGAGGGCCTTCTTGCGGTCAAGGAGATCACGGCCGAGGTTCGCGCCTCAACCCTTCATAAATTAGCGGGCAAGCTTGGCGCAGAACTGCCAGGAGTCAACAGCGGACATGGCGCGATGAGGAGAGTCGCGCGCGGAGGTCCACTTAGCCGCAACGGCCTCGCGGAATCTGGCCTGGTTGAGCTAGAAGAGCTCAAACCGGAACCGAGGAGGGATGGGGGGCCGTTCATCTACGCGGAGGAGAGAAGGAGGGGGACATGATCGGAGCCGATCCGGGTGATAGGCTGCAGCGAGGCCAGGGGACATCTGAGTTCCCATTCCAGAGAGACTAAGACGCGGAGTAATAAACTTGTTTATGGACTAAATTGATCACTTTTTAAGTTGTTGGTCTGAAGCGTGCATCTAGTTTGAGTTAATGGAGTAATGGCACATTTCACTTGCACTTTTGAAAGGAGCCCACTTAGAGCATCTCCAGCCATTCGGCCCCCCAGGGCGCCGAAAAATAGCGGCATGGGGGCGAGCCGGCGCTAGTTCGGCCTCTGGGGTTCGGTTCGTTCCCAGTCGCATGCCCACTGTCGCCGCGGGTTCGGCGAAGTTCGTCTTGTTTTTTTGCAAACTGGGCGACTTTTGCATGAACTCTACCATTTTTCGTCCAAATTTGTACAAAAGTGTAAAACATGCGTGAACTAACTTAAAAACGAACTTAAAACGCCTAGCTAGTGCTGCCACCGTCGCCACCGCCGCCTTCTACATGCCGAGAAGCCTGTAGAAGCGGGTGTAGTTGTTGGGGAACGTTGCAGAAAACAAAAAATTTCCTACGGTTTCACCAAGATCAATCTATGAGTTCATCTAGCAATGATAGAGAGGAGTGCATCTACATACCCTTGTAGATCGAGCGGAAGCGTTCAAGAGAACGGGGTTGAGGGAGTCGTACTCGTCGTGATCCAAATCACCGGAGATCCTAGCGCCGAACGGACGGCACCTCCGCGTTCAACACACGTACGGTCAGCGTGACGTCTCCTCCTTCTTGATCCAGCAAGGGGGAAGGAGAGGTTGATGAAGATCCAGCAGCACGACGGCGTGGTGGTGGATGCAGCAGGGATCCCGGCAGGGCTTCGCCAAGCGTCTGCGGGAGGGCAAGGTGTAGCAAGGGGGAAGGGAGGTGCCAAGAGCAAGGGTGTGGCTGCCCTCCCTCCCCCCTCTATATATAGGGTCCCCAAGGGGGGGCGCCGGCCCTAGGAGATGGGATCTCCTAGGGGGGCAGCCAAGGGGGGTGCCTTGCCCCCCAAGGCAAGTGGAGGCACCCCCTCCCCTAGGGTTCCCATCCTTAGGCACAGGGGGCCCCAAGGGGGGAGCACCAGCCCACCAGGGGATGGTTCCCCTCCCACTTCAGCCCATGGGGCCCTCTGGGATAGGTGGCCCCACCCGGTGGACCCCCGGGACCCTTCCGGTGGTCCCGGTACAATACCGGTGACCCCCGAAACTTTCACGATGGCCGAAACTCGACTTCCCATATATAATTCTTTACCTCCGGACCATTCCGGAACTCCTCGTGACGTCCAGGATCTCATCCGGGACTCCGAACAACTTTTGGTTTGCTGCATACTTATATCTCTACAACCCTAGCGTCACCGAACCTTAAGTGTGTAGACCCTACGGGTTCGGGAGACACGTAGACATGACCGAGACGGCTCTCCGGCCAATAACCAACAGCGGGATCTGGATACCCATGTTGGCTCCCACATGCTCCTCGATGATCTCATCGGATGAACCACGATGTCGAGGATTCAAGCAACCCTGTATACAATTCCCTTTGTCAATCGGTATGTTACTTGCCCGAGATTCGATCGTCGGTATCCCAATACCTCGTTCAATCTCGTTACCGGCAAGTCACTTTACTCGTACCGTAATGCATGATCCCGTGACCAGACACTTGGTCACTTTGAGCTCATTATGATGATGCATTACCGAGTGGGCCCAGAGATACCTCTCCGTCATACGGAGTGACAAATCCCAGTCTTGATCCGTGTCAACCCAACAGACACTTTCGGAGATACTCGTAGTATACCTTTATAGTCACCCAATTACGTTGTGACGTTTGGTACACCCAAAGCACTCCTACGGTATCCGGGAGTTAAACGATCTCATGGTCTAAGGAAAAGATACTTGACATTGGAAAAGCTCTAGCAAACGAACTACACGGTCTTGTGCTATGCTTAGGATTGGGTCTTGTCCATCACATCATTCTCCTAATGATGTGATCTCGTTATCAGTGATATCCAATGTCCATAGTCAGGAAACCATGACTATCTATTGATCAACGAGCTAGTCAACTAGAGGCTCACTAGGGACATGTTGTGGTCTATGTATTCACACGTGTATTAAGATTTCCGGATAATACAATTATAGCATGAATAAAAGACAATTATCATGAACAAGGAAATATAATAATAATCCTTTTATTATTGCCTCTAGGGCATATTTCCAACAGGCTCCCACTTGCACTAGAGTCAATAATCTAGTTACATTGTGATGAATCGAACACCCATAGAGTTCTGGTGTTGATCATGATTTGCTCGCGGAAGAGGTTTAGTCAACGGATCTGCCACATTCAGATCTGTATGTACTTTGCAAATATCTATGTCTCCATCTTGAACATTTTCACGGATGGAATTGAAACGACGCTTGATGTGCCTGGTCTTCTTGTGAAACCTGGGCTCCTTGGCAAGGGGAATAGCTCCAGTGTTGTCAAGAAGAGAGTGATCGGCCCCGACGCATTGGGTATGACTCCTAGGTCGATGATGAACTCCTTCATCCATATTGCTTCATGCGCTGCCTCCGAGGCTGCCATGTACTCTGCTTCACATGTAGATCCCGCCACGACGCTCTGCTTGCAACTGCACCAGCTTACTACTCCACGATTCAACATATACACGTATCCGGTTTGTGACTAGAGTCATCCAGATCTGTGTCGAAGCTAGCATCGACGTAACCCTTTACAACGAGCTCTTCGTCACCTCCATAGACGAGAAACATGTCGTTTGTCCTTTTCAGGTACTTCAGGATATTCTTGACCGCTGTCCAGTGTTCCTTGCCGGGATTACTTTGGTACCTTCCTACCAAACTTACGGCAAGGTTTACATCAGGTCTGGTACACAACATGGCATACATAATAGATCCTACGGCTGAGGCATAGGGGATGACACTCATCTCTTCTATAATTTCTGCCGTGGTCGGGCATTGAGCCGAGCTCAATCTCACACCTTGCAATACAGGCAAGAACCCTTTCTTGGACTGATCCATATTGAACTTCTTCAATATCTTATCAAGGTATGTGCTTTGTGAAAGACCTATGAGGCGTCTTGATCTATCCCTACAGATCTTGATGCCTAATATGTAAGCAGCTTCTCCAAGGTCCTTCATTGAAAAACACTTATTCAAGTAGGCCTTAATGGTGTCCAAAAGTTCTATATCATTTCCCATCAAAAGTATGTCATCTACATATAATATGAGAAATGCTACAGAGCTCCCACTCACTTTCTTGTAAACGCAGGCTTCTCCATAAGTCTGCATAAACCCAAACGCTTTGATCATCTCATCAAAGCGAATGTTCCAACTCCAAGATGCTTGCATCAGCCCATAAATGGACCGCTGGAGTTTGCACACCTTGTTAGCATTCTTAGGATCGACAAAACCTTCCGGCTGCATCATATACAGTTCTTCCTTAAGATAGTCGTTAAGGAATGTCGTTTTGACGTTCATCTGCCATATCTCATAATCATAGTATGCGGCAATTGCTAACATGATTCGGATGGATTTCAGCTTCGCTACGGGAGAGAAAGTCTCATCGTAGTCAACCCCTTGAACTTGTCGATAACCCTTAGCAACAAGTCGAGCTTTATAGATGGTAACATTACCATCCGCGTCCGTCTTCTTCTTAAAGATTCATTTATTTTCTATCGCTTGCCGATCATCGGGCAAGTCTATCAAAGTCCATACTTTGTTTTCATACATGGATTCTATCTCGGATTGCATGGCTTCAAGCCATTTGTTGGAATCTGGGCCCGCCATCGCTTCTTCATAGTTCGAAGGTTCACCGTTGTCTAACAACATGATTTCCAGGACAGGGTTGCCATACCACTCTGGTGTGGAACGTGTCCTTGTGGACCTACGAAGTTCAGTAGCAACTTGATCCGAAGTACCTTGATCATCATCATTAATTTCCTCTCCAGTCGGTGTAGGCACCATAGGAACATTTTCCTGAGCTGCACCACTTTCCGGTTCAAGAGGTAGTACTTCATCGAGTTCTACTTTCCTCCCACTTACTCCTTTCGAGAGAAACTCTTTTTCCAGAAAGGATCCGTTCTTGGAAACAAAGATCTTGCCCTCGGATCTTAAGTAGAAGGTATACCCAATGGTTTCCTTAGGGTATCCTATGAAGACGTATTTTTTCGACTTGGGTTCGAGCTTTTCAGGTTGAAGTTTCTTGACATAAGCATCGCATCCCCAAACTTTTAGCAACGACAGCTTAGGTTTCTTCCCAAACCATAATTCATACGGTGTCGTCTCAACGGATTTAGATGGAGCCCTATTTAAAGTGAATGTAGCTGTCTCTAGAGCATATCCCCAAAATGATAGCGGTAAATCGGTAAGAGACATCACAGATCGCACCATATCCAATAGAGTGAGATTACGACGTTCGGACACACCGTTACGCTGAGGTGTTCCAGGCGACGTGAGTTGTGAAACGATTCCACATTTCCTTAAGTGCATACCAAATTCGTGACTTAAATATTCTCCTCCACGATCTGATCGTAAGAACTTTATCTTTCGGTCACGTTGATTCTCTACCTCATTCTGAAATTCCTTGAACTTTTCAAAGGTCTCAGACTTGTGTTTCATCAAGTAGACATACCCATATCTACTCAAGTCATCAGTGAGAGCGAGAACATAACAATATCCTCCGCGAGCCTCAATGCTCATTGGACCGCACACATCGATATGTATGATTTCTAATAAGTTGGTTGCTCGCTCCATTGTTCCGGAGAACGGAGTCTTGGTCATTTTTCCCATGAGGCATGGTTCGCATGTGTCAAATGATTCATAATCGAGAGACTCTAAAAGTCCATCAGCATGGAGCTTCTTCATGCGCTTGACACCAATGTGACCAAGGCGGCAGTGCCACAAGTATGTGGGACTATCGTTATCAACTTTACATCTTTTGGTATTCACACTATGAATATGTGTAACATTACGTTCGAGATTCATTAAGAATAAACCATTGACCATCGGGGCATGACCATAAAACATATCTCTCATATAAATAGAACAACCATTATTCTTGGATTTAAATGAGTAGCCATCTCGTATTAAACGAGATCCAGATACAATGTTCATGCTCAAACTTGGCACTAAATAACAATTATTGAGGTTTAAAACTAATCCCGTAGGTAAATGTAGAGGTAGCGTGCCGACGGCGATCACATCGACCTTGGAACCATTCCCGACGCGCATCGTCACCTCGCCCTTCGCCAGTCTCCGCTTATTCCGCAACTCCTGCTTTGAGTTACAAATATGAGCAACGGCACCGGTATCAAATACCCAGGAGCTACTACGAGCACTGGTAAGGTACACATCAATTACATGTATATCACATATACCTTTAGTGTTGTCGGCCTTCTTGTCCGCTAAGTATTTGGGGCAGTTCCGCTTCCAGTGACCCTTCCCTTTGCAATAAAAGCACTCAGTCTCAGGCTTGGGTCCATTCTTTGACTTCTTCCCGGCAACTGGCTTACCGGGCGCGGCAACATCCTTGCCATCCTTCTTGAAATTCTTCTTACCCTTGCCTTTCTTGAACTTGGTGGTTTTATTGACCATCAACACTTGATGTTCCTTTTTGATTTCTACCTCTGCTGACTTCAGCATTGAAAATACTTCAGGAATAGTTTTCATCATCCCCTGCATATTGTAGTTCATCACAAAGCTCTTGTAGCTCGGTGGGAGCGACTGAAGGATTCTGTCAATGACCGCCTCATCCAGGAGGTTAATGTCCAGCTAGGACAGGCGGTTGTGCAACCCAGACATTTTGAGTATGTGCTCACTGACAGAACTATTTTCCTCCATCTTACAACTATAGAACTTGTCGGAGACTTCATATCTCTTGACCCGGGCGTGAGCTCGGAAAACCATTTTCAGCTCCTCGAACATCTCATATGCTCCGTGTTGCTCAAAACGCTTTTGGAGCCCCGGTTCTAAGCTGTAAAGCATGCCACACTGAACGAGGGAGTAATCATCAGCACGTGACTGCCAAGCGTTCATAACGTCTTGGTTCTCTGGGATGGGTGCTTCACCTAGCGGTCCTTCTAGGACATATGCTTTCTTGGCAGCTATGATGATGATCCTCAGGTTCTGGACCCAGTCCGTATAGTTGCTGCCATCATCTTTCAGCTTGGTTTTCTCTAGGAACGCGTTGAAGTTCATGTTGACATGAGCGTTGGCCATTTGATCTACAAGACATTTTTGCAAAGATTTTAGACTAGTTCATGGTAATTAAGTTCATCTAATCAAATTATTTAATGAACTCCCACTCAGATTAGACATCCCTCTAGTCAACTAAGTGATACATGATCCGAGTCGACTAGGCCGTGTCTGATCATCACGTGAGACGGACCAGTCATCATCCGTGAACATCTCCATGTTGATCCTATCTTCCATACGACTCATGTTCGACCTTTCGGTTTCTTGTGTTCCGAGGCCATGTCTATACATGCTAGGCTCGTCAAGTTAACCTAAGTGTTTTGCATGTGTAAATCTGTCTTACACCCATTGTATGTGAACGTTAGAATCTATCACACCCGATCATCACGTGGTGCTTCGAAACAACGAACTGTCGCAACGGCGCACAGTTAGGGGGAACACTTTCTCGAAATTATTATGAGGGATCATCTTATTTACTACCGTCGTTCTAAGTAAACAAGATGCAAAACATGATAAACATCACATGCAATCAAATAGTAGTGACATGATATGGCCAATATCATATAGCTCCTTTGATCTCCATCTTCGGGGCTCCATGATCATCTTCGTCACCGGCATGACACCATGATCTCCATCATCGTGTCTCCATGAAGTTGCTCGCCAGCTATTACTTCTACTACTATAGCTAACGGTTTAGCAATAAAGTAAAGTAATTACATGGCGTTAAATCATTGACACGCAGGTCATACAATAATTAAGACAACTCCTATGGCTCCTGCCGGTTGTCATACTCATCGACATGCAAGTCGTGATTCCTATTACAAGAATATGATCTCATACATCACAATATATCATTCATCATTCATCACAACTTTTGGCCATATCACATCACAAAGCAATTGCTGCAAAAACAAGTTAGACGTCCTCTAATTGTTGTTGCATCTTTTATGTGGCTGCAATAGGGTTCTAGCAAGAACGTTTTCTTACCTACGAAAAAGCCACAACGTGATTTGTCAACTTCTATTTACCCTTCATAAGGACCCTTTTCATCGAATCCGCTCCAACTAAAGTGGGAGAGACAGACACCCGCTAGCCACCTTATGCAACTAGTGCATGTCAGTCGGTGGAACCTGTCTCACGTAAGCGTACGTGTAAGGTCGGTCCGGGCCGCTTCATCCCACAATACCGCTAAAGCAAAATAAGACTAGTAGTGGCAAGAAAGTTGACAACATCTACGCCCACAACAGATTTATGTTCTACTCGTGCAAAGAGAACTACGCATAGACCTAGCTTATGATGCCACTATTGGGGAACGTTGCAGAAAACAAAAAATTTCCTACCGTTTCACCAAGATCAATCTATGAGTTCATCTAGCAACGAGAGAGAGGAGTGCATCTACATACCCTTGTAGATCGAGCGGAAGCGTTCAAGAGAACGGGGTTGAGGGAGTCGTACTCGTCGTGATCCAAATCACCGGAGATCCTAGCGCCGAACGGACGGCACCTCCGCGTTCAACACACGTACGGTCAGCGTGACGTCTCCTCCTTCTTGATCCAGCAAGGGGGAAGGAGAGGTTGATGAAGATCCAGCAGCACGACGGCGTGGTGGTGGATGCAGCAGGGATCCCGGCAGGGCTTCGCCAAGCGTCTGCGGGAGGGAGAGGTGTAGCAAGGGGGAAGGGAGGCGCCAAGTGCAAGGGTGTGGCTGCCCTCCCTCCCCCCTCTATATATAGGGTCCCCAAGGGGGGGCGGCCCTAGGAGATGGGATCTCCTAGGGAGGGCGCCGGCCAAGGGGGGTGCCTTGCCCCCCAAGGCAAGTGGAGGCGCCCCCTCCCCTAGGGTTCCCAACCCTAGGCGCAGGGGGGCCCAAGGGGGGCGCACCAGCCCACCAGGGGCTGGTTCCCCTCCCACTTCAGCCTATGGGGCCCTCCGGGATAGGTGGCCCCACTCGGTGGACCCCCGGAACCCTTCCGGTGGTCCCGGTACAATACCGGTGACCCCCGAAACTTTCCCGATGGCCGAAACTCGACTTCCCATATATAATTCTTTACCTCCGGACCATTCCGGAACTCCTCATGACGTCCGGGATCTCATCCGGGACTCCGAACAACTTTCGGTTTGCTGCATACTTATATCTCTACAACCTTAGCGTCACCGAACCTTAAGTGTGTAGACCCTATGGGTTCGGGAGACATGTAGACATGACCGAGACGGCTCTCCGGCCAATAACCAACAGCGGGATCTCGATACCCATGTTGGCTCCCACATGCTCCTCGATGATCTCATCGGATGAACCACGATGTCGAGGATTCAAGCAACCCCGTATACAATTCCCTTTGTCAATCGGTATGTTACTTGCCCGAGATTCGATCGTCGGTATCCCAATACCTCGTTCAATCTCGTTAACGGCAAGTCACTTTACTCTTACCATAATGCATGATCCCGTGACCAGACACTTGGTCACTTTGAGCTCATTATGATGATGCATTACCGAGTGGGCCCAGAGATACCTCTCCGTCATACAGAGTGACAAATCCCAGTCTTGATCCGTGTCAACCCAACAGACACTTTCGGAGATACCCGTAGTATACCTTTATAGTCACCCAGTTATGTTGTGACGTTTGGTACACCCAAAGCACTCCTACGGTATCCGGGAGTTACACGATCTCATGGTCTAAGGAAAAGATACTTGACATTGGAAAAGCTCTAGCAAACGAACTACACGATCTTGTGCTATGCTTAGGATTGGGTCTTGTCCATCACATCATTCTCCTAATGATGTGATCTCGTTATCAATGATATCCAATGTCCATAGTCAGGAAACCATGACTATCTGTTGATCAACGAGCTAGTCAACTAGAGGCTCACTAGGGACATGTTGTGGTCTATGTATTCACACGTGTATTACGATTTCCAGATAATACAATTATAGCATGAACAAAAGACAATTATCATGAACAAGGAAATATAATAATAATCCTTTTATTATTGCCTCTAGGGCATATTTCCAACAGTAGTCGCCGCCGCCGCCGCCGCCGTCGTCGTCGCGTGCCTCGCCCGCGACGTCCCTGCAGCACCCCTCACCCGGGTCGCCCACAGCACATGACGGCCCGGCCTTGACCTCGTCGTCGCTGTCGATGACGATAACGCCACCTTCCTCGGTGCGGCGACGGGCCTCGGCGTGGCTGCGGGCCTGGGTCTCCAGGTAAGCCCGACGATGTTGGCGCACCTACTCGCGGACGTAGTCCTTCCTCGCCCATTTGAGGGCGTACTCGTCGTTGGGTGCCAGCATGTCGGCATGCTCCGGCTTCACGGGGGCTATGTCCGGCTCGGGCTTCGGCCGGACAAGGCGAAGGGAGCGCCTCGTCGGTGTCGTCGCAGGCGACGACTCGTTGATGACGAGGGTGCCCGAGCGGTGTCTCCTCTGGCTCGGGCTTGACGGGGCGGATGGCCGGCGAGCCGGAGCCCGACGAGGAGGGCGACCCCGGCTCCATTCGCCGAGGTATCCAGGAACTACTGCGGTGGCGAGAGAAGGAGGGGCGCGCCGGGTACTCCAGCCGCGACACATTGCCGGTCTCGATGTGGTCGAGAACGGCGTCGAGTGTGCGGCCGGGGACGCCCCACCACTCGCGCCGTCCCTTGGAGTTGAGGCGGCCGCGGGGGATGACGCCGTTGGTGGAGGCGATCTGCTCCTCACGGCGGTCCTGAAAGTACAGCGTCCACAGCGTTCCGCTGTCGAGCGCGCACCTCGGCTCATTCCGCTGCTCCTCCGTCAGCGACGAGCGTATGCGGGCGATCTCCGACCGTCGTGCGGCTCCTTCGGGGACGGGCGGCACCGGAACGCCGCCGGCGCTCAACCTCCACGCCCCTGGCACGCGCATGTCGGGTGGCGCCGGGTACTCTGCCTCGTACAGAAGGCGCGCCTCTGGCTCCTGGAGATGTCAGCAGCCGAAGCCGTTCGCCGCTCCGCCGTCGCCTGGGTATCTCTCGGCCATTTCGGCAGTGGGGGGAGAGCTCGTCGGCGCGAAGAAGGCTTTCGCGGGAGGGAGAGGGGGAGGGGCGCCTTTTATAGCCATAGCGGGGTGGCGGTGGGCGGCATGCGAGCGGACGCGCGTCGGCGGCGTCTTCACTGTGCCGCCCGTGAACATCAATGGAGGCCGACCGGTGCGGCAGCGCGGCAGCCTTCGCATTGATTCCTGCGGGAACCGAGGCGATGGGGTCGACGAAGCAGCCGTCTCGCTGACGCGGCAGGCCCACAAGTGCTTCGCGCCAAAACGCTCACCCCGGCGCCCCCGAGTGCCACCCGGCGCGTCGGGATCGACCTGGGTCCGCCGGCGCTGATTTCGGCCCAAGCCGGTGAAAAACGGACTCCTAGGAGCGTGGCTGGACCGAATTTTCGACGCCGGCGGAAAGAAAACGCCTGGGAAGGCCGTTCTGGGGGTGCGGCTGGAGATGCTCTTAGCCCCATTCCCTCCACAGGACCCAAGAGACGACATGGTCAAAATCGAAAGACCAAAATCCAAATGAGTAGCCTGCAATTCTGTTCCAATGGAGTAATGGCACATTGTTCGTGAGGCTTTTAAAATTAGGGAGTATAGTGATTTTAAGGATGACCCTGCAATTCTGTTCCAATGTTGGTAAAATTTGCTTCATCGTATTCTCCAAACAATCCATACTCATGCACGGGTTATCTTTGGCCAATGTATAGAATTAAAAGGAATGTTAGAGGAGCTCAGATAAACCTTCTGAACAGGAAAAAATAAAACCTGTTCTGTACAATCTCTCAATAAATAATTGATGGTAGAACAAAAAGATTGTTACATGGCAACATATAGCTACACCTGATTCCTACTAAAGAGGGAGAGAGATGAACTTTCAGCTTTATCTACAGCTAATCCTAGTTCTATGTTACACAATAAATGCCAGCAATATTTCCCCGAAAGAAAGGGCACCCATGCTCTCATGGATCTCCCATTCAGCAGCATTCAGTTGTCATCATACTTTGAGTCTTGACAGCCTAACAAAAATATCTAGTCTTTGCTATTATATATACAACAACCCGATAAACTGTGGGATACCATACATGCAAGTGCAACTGCTGCTCAATTACTAGAAGTTCATACGGCGAAATATTGATGTTTTCCATCACATGACTGTTGGTGCGGGAAGGGATCTGCATGGATGCGGTGTTCCTTCCACTATTACCACGTGCAGCTTATTCTTATAGAGTTTCTAGCTGCGGGAGGTTTCATTTCCCTCTCTTATATTTCCTTTCTTTCTCTGTTATGCTTTAATCAGTTCTTGATTGGTATTGTGCAAAGGAGCTGTGCACCTGAACAAGATCCCAGATATCAGTGGCATTACCCATTGCATGCAGCACCTTATATGCTTAGAAGAGAACCTCCTTTCCATTGGGCCTTGGCAGTGGGCTAGGCTGAGGGTTCGCCATCGGAAAATGCATGGGGTTCGTTGAGATGGCAAAGGAACCAGGGTTGGAGGCTAAACCAAACGGTTGAGGGGCGAAACTAGGTGCGACTTCCTGGATTGTTAGTGGCGTCAGTCGAAAGGCTGACGATTCGAATGGCCTAGAATTGTTTGGTTCACTGGCAATGAAAAGAATTAAAGTATCTTAGGATCTCTAGCAAATGAAACTGGAAACGGTTTATTAGGTACTAACAGAACAATAAATAAAAGGAAGCTACTCACCCAATAGTATTTCTTCCTTTCACATATGGTTCACTCTTGGAGGATGTTTTGTCCCTGGAACCGTATCCGTTATCCTGTCATTCAACAGTGATATCAGTTATATTTACGCCAATGTCGGGATCTTTATAGAGGGGGGGATGCCATGCAGGAAGAGACAGACTTACATGGACTTTAATCCCCGCAAACGCATGTATGGAACCATGTTTGCTGTAGTGACTTGAATTCCGGATAAATGGATGGTCCAACAACTCACTTGCGGTCGGCCTCTCTGCTGGATTCCTCTTGAAACAGCATTGCAGAAAATCTTTTCCCTCTAGGGATAAATTCTCAGGAATTGGTGGGTCTTTATGCAAAACCTTAAACATTGCAGCAGGCTGTAGTACAGATAAGGTTCCTTAGAATAACGTTTTAGAATATAAAGTTATGATGTTCATACCCAGATTACCAAGTTATGGATTCTGATAAACTAATAACATTATTTTTGTTAACTTCTGTAACTATTTATGTGACCTGGTGCTACTCCTATAAAATTAAGATTATACTACCACAGAAACACATGCCCTCTAGCCACATTTTTTCTTGTTACAGCCCCAAAATGAGACTATGAGAAGTAAAGCTTCAAGCTTTCAAAACTCACATATTGTAACATAGACCTTTTCTTTGAGAATATCATGCATTTATTTGCATGCCAATTTCGCAAATTCAGTGAGCAATCACATGGCTGCATCTATACCACATAAACATGTAAGAAGGGTTATACACATAATGACCATGTATGTGAAACTAACGCGAAAAATCTTCACTTTCAAACCAATATTTTCGTTGGGTGAAGCTCTTCCGTTTTGATTGATTTTATCCTTGGCAAATGAAAATGATTTTATGCATACTAGGCAAAGTCATGAAATGCATGTTAGTAAGCTTACTGTAAAGCTAAACACTCCAAGTTATTACCCCTTCAAGATCACTCCAAGGAGGTTTTCCATCGAACATCTCAATGATGGTGCAACCAAGACTCCAGATATCAACAGCAAGATCATATCCTACATCTTTAGCTAGTGTAGCCTGAACCATCTGCAGAAGAAGACACAAACCAAAATGCAGTCAGAATCAGCTGAATTTGTGTAGCCTCAAGAATGCTAATTAACTCGAATCTGCTGAATAAAGAGTCACCAAAATACTTTATCAGTATTGTTTGTAACATGATAATTTAATTTCCATAGGGGACCTAATAACTTGCATTGTGCACTAGAGAAATGCAGTGTTATTGAGGTTGTTTCAGCCTTTCAGATCACATATCAGTCAGTCTACTTTTGTTAGGGGAACCATCTTCCCCTTGACGAGATAGATATAATAAAAATTACTGCTAAGGTTGTTGCTTTAACTGCTTTCAGGCAAAGAAATGACAACTAATCCCATCTACTTAAGAACAGTTCACATTTCTTTTGTTACATAAACCGAGTTTGGAGCTGTAGCGGCCCATGTAAGATGTAATAGGCACATGCTTTGGATAGTGTACTTTTACTTTGCAATGTCATTACATATTGCAGGTCTGCAAGCAGGCAATCGTATGTATGCAATCCAGAAGTAAAGTGAGCTTGAAGAACCACGACAGTAGTATAAGGTTAAAGAAAAACATTGTGTGCAAGAACTATCTAGGCATACCTCTGGGGCCATCCAGTATGGTGTTCCCTTCAATGAAAGATTTGGGGCTGCAGTACTTAACTGGTAAAACAGAAAAGTGTCAACAGGGCATAATGAGAGGATACTTAGGATATGTTTCCAACTATTTAGCAGAGTGAGCTTTCAAAAATTTGTGGAGTGGCCCTTCTCTTAACAAAGTTATTGCAGATGATACGGTAGCACAACAAAAGATGACAATATACCAAATAATTGTGCAAACAATGAACACGATTAAATTAATAGCATCTTTAGTTTTAGTTGCTCGACTCAAAAACAAGCCCATACATCTGCAATTATTGGTTCTGATGAAAAGGCAGTGGTCCTTCCAGTTTCCCAAAAATAAATCAACCAATAGGACTATGCAAAATGCTACCAAACACAATTTTATTTGTAGTGATCAATAACATGCAGCAGACGAGAGATATGCACTCAAACTACTTTTAAGCACATCCAACAACTCTAAATATTTAAATTAATATTTAGATGGTTGCCTCAGTTCGTATTCAACTAATATTTTTGCCAATGCACCTCTAAAAGTTAAAATGGATAGACATAGCACAGTACCATGTGAAAAAACTGCTATGCAAGGATATACTCACATGCTTGGCCATTCCAAAATCGGCCAATTTCACTACACCATTGATATCAACTAGCAGATTTGCTCCTTTGATATCCCTGTAAGAGTAAATTCACTTACTTTTACATACATGCCACAAAGTGGTATCAAATGCAGGAGTGCATATCAACAAAAAATAATCAAGAAGTTGACCATAAAGACTTGGCAGAATGAAAAATTCATCCAAGTCCTCCACCATGTAAATTCATCTAGAGCAAGTATAAAAGTGAATGAACATTCACACAACCATTCTACCTAGTAACTAAACTCAGCCAGAACACAGTAAAATAAACAGACAAGGGTAAGCCGTGCGTGATGGTTGATGCGCGAAAAACTAAAATAGCAGAAGGATAAGGATACAGAAAATCACATGCAGTGGTGAGAGGCAAACCATGAGTTCACATAACAGCTGATCTAGCAATAAAAAATCGTATAAACAAGTATATGTATGAGCACACACCTATGCATAATCTTTTGGCCATGCAAAAAAGCTAGGCCTCTAAGAATATGTCGGGTGAAGTTACGGACAACTGATTCTGTTATTGCTCCATAATGTTGTTTGACATACTTATTAATCGAACCCGGATGTACATATTCCAGGTAAATGTAGAAACGATCTTCAATCTGCAAGGGTCTCCAAGAAATAAGATGTCGTTACGGAAGCACAAGAAATACTTAGCTCAGCATAGTGGGGAACTTACAGTGTCACTGCCATAATACTGAACTATGTTTTCATGTTTAAATTGACTTAGGAACTTTATTTCCTGAAATATATGAATATAGATCAGCAAAGGCAGTTTGTAACTTGCATATAAATCATTATCAAGGATAAAAGGCAAATACTACATTGTAATAATAAAGATCAATTCTCAGGAAGGTGCTACACTAGAGTGTTCTAGATACTAAGTCCGTCTGTGTTGAAGATTACAAGTATTTTAATGAGCACATTGCATACTACTGTCATATTTAATTGTTGGAAGAAGCACAATAAACTGAAGCAGCTAAGACTTGATTATCAGAATAAGAAATTCAATAGGAAAAATAACATATGAAAGATTCCCAAAGAACCAATGGAACTGATTGAAAAGAGAGTCAAATTCCCTGTTTTTGCAACAAAATCCAGCATGCACTTTCTTCAGATAATAAGTCAAATTTGATAACCTGCTCCAGTTGATTCAACGACTCGGCAGATTTAGCATCATCAGGAATTATGTTAACCTCTTTCATTGCACAAAGAGCTCCAGTGTTCCTACAAGCAAATGTCAGTACACAAACATCCAGAAGTCAACGAAGTAATAGTCACAATGATATGGAGAATACACTTCCATACCTATTGGTAGCTTCATATACACAGCCAAATGTACCACTACCTAGAAGTTTTCCTTTTTGCCACTGACAAGACACCGAAGGCATTTCAACTTTTGGAGCAGGCTGGTTGCTGAAAGATGTTTGCATTGGGCTTATAGCACTAGGAGGAAGTGGTAATGGATGCAAACTAACACTTCCATTGACTTCAGTACGTGAAATTCGGTTTTCTGCGAATAACTTTGGGAGTGGCGATGGAGGGGCACTGGTATTCCTTGGCATAAGAATAGGACTTCTGAATGTACTAGAGTAAGGAGATGGCTCTGAAGCCCCTGTAAGTTTTTCAGGCGAAGTCCGAGGAGATAAAGCTCCCAGAAAATCAATAGTGTGGATCGATGGAGCTGACCATGCTTGAGGAGCATGAGAAGATGCCACAGTAGATGAGACGTCAGCATTGCTCAATCTTCGAGGGCTGCCTACGGGACTGGAAAATCCACTGGTTGGAGCACTTCTAGTTGGAATGTTCAAACGGAAGTTCCCTGTTTCAGTTGAACTCTTATCCTGGAACTTGTCATGGAGTGCTTTTCGGTGGTGACTAGAGATAGGCCGCTTTGTACCATTTGAGCAGAAATCATTATGTTCAGGGAACTTTTGCACAGTCTGACCTGTCACCCTGTAACCACATGATTAGTAAGAACCCGGAAACGATGCAAGGAACAATGCAAGTTTAGATACAGATTTCTTTCAAGCTTAAATACAATATGGAGTGTACATATACATCATTAAAAGTAGAGAGGGAAAGGACCGGTCAGCAAATGAGACTTGGTAATGCAACTAAGTTGCTAGTAACAGCAGCGGATCCTACCACCCAAGTCATTCTGGTTACCCCACAATTTTTGTTCTTCAGTCAGATGTCAGTGTAAGAACGGAGGTAAACCATTGATAAGAACTGCGATAACACCATCTCCCAACCAGGAACATTCTAGTTCAGAGAATGTTCTGACTTCTGAACCCCTGTCCTTTCATTTATGTAACTTACAATAAATACAAGCAGTGGCCAAACAATCATAGCAAGCTTTCGACTATTAGCTACTTCTGCCTGTAGATGGTTGGATTGCAACCCCACCTATCTTTCACCTCAATGTAAATCCTGAAGAGATTCATCTAATATTGCAATGGCTGGATGGCGTAATGAAAAACAGAAAGTAGTATAATTCATTGCAATCCTTGTAGCTTCCAACACATGTCAATCACATTAACAGGTCGCAAATTGTTTACGTGATAAAGGATCATAATTCTACCGTCGTTTCCTCAGCTCAGCGATCACGTTCAATCACACAACGGCACACAATTCGGAGCAGTCGACGATAGGGAAACTAAGGCCTCCTTTGGTTTGGAGGAATTTTATAGGATTTTCATAGGATAGGATTTCTATAGAAAAATTCCTTCAGAGCTCTTTGGTTTGTAGGAATGAAATCCTATTCCTATGGAGGAATTCTTCCTATCCTCCACATTTCATAGGAAAACAAACATTAGCCTAGACTCAATGGAAAAAATCCTATGGTGTGAATCAAAGGGCATCTCTTTTTCTATTCCTATGCATAGGATTTGAGATGCATGTCATCTCATTTCCTATGACTTTCCTATTCCTATGATTTTCCAATCCTATGAACCAAAGGAGGCCTAAGATATCGCAAGTTGCAACAATTTTTATTTATTCATGATGTATCAACATTACCTCGGTATTTGCAAAGACGCCCTCTCGTTCCCGCCTTCCGCGACCCCCGCCGGGTCCGTCGTCTCCAGCTCTGCGAGGGGCTTCGGTGAGGGTGACGGCAACGGCAGCGGGTGCAACACGGGGGACGACGCGGACCTCGGAGGCGGAGCTACCACCCCGTCCGCGGCGTTGGAGGACCTCGAGATCGGGGGACCGAGCCCGACGGCATCGGATGCGGAGGCGCGCCCCCTGGCGTGCGGCGGCGAGGAGGAGGACGCGACGTCGATGCCGAGGTCGGCGAGCAGCGCGTCGATATCGTAGACGTGGCGCAGCTTCCGCTGTCGCGTGAGCTGCCGCGGCTGGCGGTGTGGCCGCGCGAGGAGGAGGTCCCCGGCGTCTTCGGACCCCGCGCGTCGCGGCTGTGAGCGCGAGGTGGACGCCCGCGCGGGGGAGGCCGGGGCGGAGGAGGCGGTGGTGGCGGAGCGGTGGAAGGCGGTCTTGGAGCGCTTCCACCACGACGGCATCACGGGGGCTCGCGACGAGAGGCTGGCCGTGGGAGTGGGGTTAATGGCATCGGAGGCGGAGAGGAGGTAGACGGAGACGACGACGACGACCACCACCTCCTCCCAGAAAAAAAATCAACTTTTTTTTGGGTGGTCTGTCGTTGTGATGTGCGGCTTTTTCGGGAGGGAAAAGAATGGAACGCACGCGGCATCCTGGAAGAAGGAAATCTTTCGAGTCAACTCGCGCCAGGGAACCCGTCCACTGCTTATTTCCATTTTTGCCACTGATGGCTTAGAGAAGCTAGATATATGAAATGAAAGGAGCGTCTGCGTTTTGGAGCTCGGCCTTCATGGAGGATGAAATTTTTGAAAAAATCAAAATCAAACTTTTCAGTTTTAACAAAATATGCACACACAAAAAATAAACAAAGATGTAATATGTATAGGTGTAAAATTTTAAAATGAAATACCATGACACGTGATTTGTGCAGAAGACAAATTTATGAACTTTGAGAACGAACAGTGCATCTACTAAAAAAGCCTTAGATTGTTTTTCTTGTCTAGCACTCATTTTAACGTATTTCGTTCTGAAAATTTACAAACTTGTGCATATGCCTCTAAATATATGTGTACCTTTTTCAAAAGGAAAGTGCAAATTTTAATTTTGATAATGTCAAATTCGGCTCCATGGATGCCGAGCTTCATTGAGTATTTTGGCGTCTGCATAGGTTGATAAAAGCGGGCAACACATGGATGTGAGAGCATCTACGAACGAACGCCCCAAACGCTCTGCCGGTCTAATCCAATACTACTCAAACAAAGACAAAACTCAACCGGTCCACCCAGACGCAACTCAAACGTCATGGCTGATGGGCAACCCCTATATTCAGCCCATATGTGAGGAAGATATGAGGACGCCTGAAGGCGCCCGCCACGTCGGATCCGGACTACTATGGCCCACTCGGACCCCACTAATATTCATCCCTATCTGCACTCCGAACCAAACCCTAGGCACACCACTCCACTCCACTTCATCACCAAGCTCATGTCGACAAACTCCGGCCTTCTCCGGCATGGCAGGAAGTGGATCCGACTCCGAGCTCTCCTGATCCGTTGACTCGAACCTTGTACCATGCAGGGACGAGCAGTAGATGGCCGTTCGAGTGGCTCTCCGCGACTCCTGGGTGGAGTGCGCCTGACCTCGGCTGGACTCGATCCGGCCGAAATCCATTGCGTTCACTCAAATGGCGCATAGACCCGCCGGAGCTGGTGCCTCGAGGCGCGTGACCGTGGCATGGCCGAAGGCGGTGACCACTGTCTAGCAGTGCAACCTCTTAGATGGCGCCTTGTCCCGCGACATTGGGCTCCAAAATGAAGGTCAACGATGCCATGGTTTACGGCCAAACCGCCCAAGAGCCGTGGTCTTCCCCCCATGCGAGGCAGAGGGCGCGGGATGATGTTGCGGCCCTCAAGGCGGAGCCGGCGGAGTCGTGCACCAACTTGGCAGCAACGAGGAAGGCCTCTGTGCAAGCATCACTGAGAAGCGGCAAAGGAGGGTGACACACGCCCTCGCAAGGGAGCAAAGTCGGGCAGTCTATGCCATGGTCGAACTGCCCCTCCCCCCCCCCCAAAGGGGAGAAGGAGGAGGACAACTACAAACCGACAGCTCCGGTAGTGGGTAGATCGGCCTATATCCGTTTAGCGTCTTCGACTGCTACTTCTGCAGAAAAGATGGCAAGGGCAAGGGTGGTGTGGATGAACTTCTTGCATTGTCGTTTCATTTGTAGTTACTAGAACATGTAAACTATTGGTAGTCTGATCACATGTGTGTTCAACTACGTATGTAATCTAGCGTTGCATGAGACTAGTATTATCGGTGTCTAGGAACCAAACATTAAGGTGTGCGAACACCCCGTTTGGGTTCGGCCGGGGACTGAACATGTTACATCCCTAATGTAGGGAAATTTAGTAGAAAACAAAAAAAATCGGCATACAAGCACCCAGGAACAATATGAAGGTGCATTAGGGGATTGGATCATGATCGTTACTGAGGGAGTTCCGGACTAGGGGGTGTCCGGATAGCCGAACTATCATCATCGGCCGGACTCCAAGACTATGAAGATACAAGATTGAAGACTTCGTCCCGTGTCCAGATGGGACTTTCCTTGGCGTGGAAGGCAAGCTTGGTGATACGGATATGTAGATTTCCTACCATTGTAACCGACTCTGTGTAACCCTAGCCCTCTCCGGTGTCTATATAAACCGGATGGCTTTAGTCCATAGGACGAACAACAATCATACCATAGGCTAGCTTCTAGGGTTTAGCCTCCTTGATCTCGTGGTAGATCTACTCTTGTAACATATATCATCAATATTAATCAAGCAGGACGTAGGGTTTTACCTCCATCAAGAGGGCCCGAACCTGAGAAAAACATCGTGTCCCTTGTCTCCTGTTACCATCCGCCTAGACGCACAGTTCGGGACCCCCTACCTGAGATCCGCCGGTTTTGACACCGACATTGGTGCTTTCATTGAGAGTTCCTCTGAGTCGTCACGATAGGCTCGATGGCTTCTTCGACCATCATCAACGACGCAGTCCAGGGTGAGACCTTTCTCCTCGGACAGATCTTCGTATTCGGCGGCTTTGCACTTTGGGCCAATTCGCTTGGCCGTCTGGAGCAGATCGAAAGCTACGCCCCTGGCCGTCAGGTCAGATTTGGAAGTTTGAACTTCACGGCTGACATCCGCGGGGACTTGATCCTCGATGGATTCGAGCCACAGCCGAGCGTGCCGCGCTGTCACGGCGAGCATGATTTAGCTTTGCAGCCGGACAGTACCCTGGAGGCCGCACTCGAACCCGCTCCGATCTTTAATTCAGAGCCGGCTGCGCAGATCGAGGACGGATGGCTAGACACCGCCTCGGGGGCTGCAACCTCTACGGCGATAGAGCCGAACAATGACCTTGTCCCTCATGAAGCCCGTGACTCCGAGGCGCCGGACTCCTTGCTGGACTCCGAACCTCCCGCGCCCCCTCCGATCGAATCCGATTGGGCGCCGATCATGGAGTTCACCGCAGCGGACATCTTTCAACGCTCACCTTTTGGCGACATCTTAAGTTCGCTAAAGTATCTCTCGTTATCAGGAGAGCCCTGGCCGGACTGCGGCCAGGACAGTTGGGATGCGGACGACGAAGAAATTTAAAGCCCACCCACCACCCAATTAATAGCCACTGTCGACGATCTAACCGACATGCTAAACTATGACTCCGAAGACATCGACGGTATGGATGACGATGCGGAGACGATCAAGAACCAGCGCCTACCGGGCACGGGAAAGACCCAACTCACGACGTATACATGGTGGATACACCAAAAGGAAGCGATAATGAGGAAAAACGGGACGTGGCGAAGGACAACTCCCCCAACAAACAACCAAAACGGCGATGCAAGCGCCGCCCGAAGACCGGCCTCGATAAAAACGGCACCCATACGGACCCGGCCCTAGAGCAGGGCAAAGCGGTGGACGACGCACATGTCAACAAGTAGCCAGCCGGACATGAACTGGACAAACAACCCATCCCCGGCGAAGATGATCTCACATCACCAGAGCATACGAATCTTCATAAAAGGCTCGTCGCCACTGCAAGAAGTTTGAAGAAGCAAAAGCGGAAGCTCAAAACAGCGGAGGACGCACTCAGAATGAGATGGAGCAAAGTACTCAACAGCGAAGATAAACATGGCGCTAGTCACCAGACAAAGAGCTACCCGAAGCGCAAGCTGTTGCCCGAATTTGACGAGGAGGCCTTAGAGCCCCCGCAGTCAAAAAAGAAAGAAGCCGCCTGGCCGGATAGACGACCAGATGATAGGCCAAGAGCAATAAGGGGCGCCGCACACAAGCCGGCACACGATCAGCATAAAGACCCTCGGAAAAAGGACGACCCAGTCAGATCTATTTATGGGCCAAAAAAGAAGACTCCAGGAAGCAACATAACCCGCCCAGCATTTGAAGACAACGGCACACCCAAATACAGGGGCGCCGCACACCCACTATGTTTCACCAATGAGGTACTGGATCATGGATTTCCAGCGGGATTCAAACCCGTAAACATAGAAGCATATGACAGAACAACAGACCCCGGAGTCTGGATTGAGGATTACATCCTACACATACATATGGCCAGAGGAGACGATCTCCATGCCATAAAATACCTACCCCTCAAGTTCAAAGGGCCAGCTCGGCATTGGCTTAAAAGCCTCCCAGAAAATACCATTGGAAGTTGGGAAGAGCTTGAGAATGCATTTCGAGCAAATTTTCAGGGGACCTATGTCCGTCCTCCGGATGCAGACGATTTAAGTCACATAACTCAACAGCCCGGAGAGTCAGCACGCAAATTCTGGAACAGGTTCCTCACTAAAAAGAACCAAATAGTCGACTGTCCGGACGCTGAAGCCTTAGCAGCCTTTAAACACAACGTCCGAGACGAATGGCTTGCCAGACACCTCGGCCAGGAAAAACCAAGAACAATGGCCGCACTAACAAGCCTCATGACCCGCTTTTGTGCGGGGGAAGACAGTTGGCTGGCTAGGTGCAGCACCAGCGACCCGAGTACATCCGAAGTTAGGAATGGAAATGGGAAATCACGACGCAGAAAAGATCAGCGCCGGAATAAGGAAAATGGCCCGAATAGTACGGCGGTCAACACCGGATTCAAAAGCTCTCGGCCGAACAACAAAACACTGCCCCCCAAGGACAACAGTGACGAGCTATCCAACCTAAATAAGATTCTAGACAGACTATGTCAAATACATGGTACCTCCGGGAAGCCTGCAAACCATACCCACAGAGATTGTTGGGTCTTCAAACAGTCCGGCCGACTTAATGCCGAACACAAGGGGCTCGACACACCAAGCGAAAGTGACGAAACCCAAAAGCAGCGCTCCGGAAAACAGAAGACTTACCCACTAGAAGTCAAAACAGTGAACTCACTTCATGTGATAACACGAAAAGACAGCGCGGCACCTGCAATACCAGGACACCGCCCGCAGAATGGGGATAGACCATACCAAAATTCGCCATAGCAGCACTTCCTTCAAAGGAGTGACGCCAGGCCTTTAAGCCAATTATACAGGCTCTGTACCACGAGAGGTTGTGTTCGGTTCATCCGACAACCTCCATCGCGAAAAACTCACTATCCATCGCCCCATTCAAACAGTAGCCCTTAAGCACTACTGGGCGCGCAGCTTTCGCCAGCCCCAACGCAATACCACATTACACGTTTTTTATGCTTAAAAATGTCCGGTCAACGTGGCATAATTTCATTAAAAACTAACTCCGAGTGTTCCTCGACCACGGAGAACGTGAGACTGCCTCGACAGCCACACACTAATCAGACCTTGCGGGTCAAAGCCCCTAAAAACATGTCATTCAGACCTTGGACATGGTTAGGCGAGTCCGGCAAGGGGCTTCCCAGCCGCATATCCCCTTTATAAGGGGCTGCGTGTATAAATGATGAGAGCCAATAAAGCTCAATTTTCTTCCTTTTATTCTATTTTTATACAACCTCTGCACGATATTTCTTGGAAACTAAGTCATTCTCTTTTACAGATGAAGCACGTGCTACACCCGTCCAGGATACAGCACAATGGAGACACAGGCGCAGACGTGCAGCAGGGACCCGTTGCAAGGATTCTTTTCAGATTAAGACCCTGCGTCAACCTTTCTTACTGTCTCTTGTTGATACACATCCCCCAGTTTCCTACCATAATCGAGGAGGAGGCTGGCGTTTTGGCATCGGCCGCGTCAGAAGTTCCCGCCTGAACCTGGACACTAGGGGCTTAGGGCATTGTTCTGCCCGGTATCATAAAGACCGGACACCTCAGGGAGTGTTCGGCGTCTCGAGTTAGGCCTTATATGCATCAGCTCCGAATCATGTCTTTGATCAAATGTTGGGTTTGCCCGGCTCCTGTGTTTTGCTGCCTTACGTTCTGTATCATCGGCTAACGCGGCACCAGGAGAACTACTGCGATTGTGCCCCGGTTCGGCCGGGCGAGCACCTCAGTAGAGAAAGCGGAAAACTGACTGTCATGATATAGCGAGAGACTAGTCAACCACTCAATCGACCATTGGAATGTTTAGAATTCCTCCGCTTTGACGAAGGACCGCTTCCTGGTCAGGCACATACGCGCCCCGAAGTTCGGAGAGGAGCGGTGCCGCTAGGGGCTATATAGTAGCCCCACATTCGAGCTCCTATGGCTAAGTGAAAGTGATAAAGCATTATAGTCCAGTTGCCTAGTTTGCTACGCTATCACCTCCCTAAAAGGACCAAGATGTTGGATTAAGTGTGAAAAAGCGCTTTTCTTTTTGCAAACACCCCCGCACCATGTGCGTGGGGGCTGAAGCCAAAGACTGCAACTTTCAGGTTATTCATACATATACGGCCGCACAGGAGATAGTTCAATACTTGAACACACAAGTATAAAAAGTTATTGCATTATAAACATGATCTCAGAAATCATACATGTCATTCAAACATAACATCTTTCGAGCACTGTGACTCTATTATACGAGCGCCCTGCAGGACTTCCTCAAAATAGTGCTCGGTGGGGAATCGGCTTTTGTCCGAACCCCGGGATGCAACAGCGGTGGCATCCATCTCCGCCCAGTATGTCTTACCATGGGCGAGAGCCATCCGTGCACCTTCTATGCATGTCGACCGCTTCATCGCCCCAATACGCGGCACCGCCCCAAGGAATTGCTGCAACAAGCCAAAATAACTCTTCGGCTTGGGCCTTTTCGGCCACAGATGAGCGACCACATCCGTCATGGCAAGTCCGGACAATCTATTCAGCTCAGCCCACTCAACCAGCCGATCACTCAACGGAAGTGGACGCTCCAGACTATGGAATTGAGACCAGAAAAGCTCTTCCATTTCGTGATCCTCCTGGCTTCGAAAGTGCATGACTGCGTCCGCCGCACTCGCCGCCAAGTCCAGATAAGGATCCTCCGCACTGTACAATCGGCCCAGTTGAGCATACTTCGGATCCGTGAACTTCCTACGCAGCATAAAGGGCTTTCCAGCCACAATGTCTCCGACTTGACGTAGTTCCTCCTTCATAGCCCGCATCGCACTACGGGCATCCTTGGCTTCGGCGTCGGCCTTCTTCAGGTCCTCTTGCTCCGCTCGGCGTTCTCCTTCAAGAACCTCTAGGCGGTCGGTAGCAACTTTTAATTTCGTGGCCATTCCGGCCATCTCCTCCCTGCTTCGGCAGCGAGCAGCCTTCTCGGCTTCTAGCTCTTCTGCTGCCTTCGAGGCAGCAGCCTCGCTTTTTCTGGCTTGCTCCTTGGCCCGAGCAAGTTCTGCTCGGAGGCCTTCCACAGCAGCAGCACTATCTGCATCAGGCATACAAATTGTAAGGAATGGGCGTCAGCTCCCTTACTAGGCGACCGCAGAGCAACCACATACCTTGTGACTCATCGAGTCGTTTATTGACCAGCGAGATGTCCGCATCCGCAACGTCGAGTTGCCTCTTCAGCTCGGCAAATCCATCAGTCCGGCTGGCCACCGAACATTCCGCCACCTGCATAGGAAAGGCGACAATCTATAACTGAGATTATGATCCTCGGCACGCTGTCGCTTTCGACAGCATACCAAGTCTCAGGGGCTACTATCTATACAGGGCGCACTTCATGTGCAAAACTGTCAAAAGGTATGTCATTTTTTGCGTACCTCAAATCCCGTCAGCAAACTTCCGACGGCCTCACACAACCCGCTTTCGACGGACGAGATCCTCTCAATCACCATACCCATTAATGTGCGGTGATCTTCTGAGATGGACGCCCTCTTAAGCAAATCCTGCAGCTCCACCAGCCGTACTCCAATGGGTGTCGAACTCTCTGGCCCCGCCGGACTTGAGGAGACCCTCCGCGACGACACCTCAGGGTCGTTCGCCCCGCACGATGGGGCGATAGATGGAGGCGTTTCGCTCTCCATCATCTCCGGACGAAGGTCTCCCGAAGATGAGTTGTGCTGAGATGGGCTGAGATCCGAACTACAAGGTGAAAACTTCGGTTACCCTTAGAAATTAAATAGGGATGTCCACTATTACAAAATCCCCCCTTTTTACTTATGGCTCGCTAGAGGGTTGATTCCTCCGAGGAGACAGTTTGGCCGGGGCTCTTCCCGGCACGGGACCTTCCGGTATAGATTTCTTTCCCCGCTTTGAGGCCTTGGCCTCCGGGTCTTCGGAAGCGGTCCTCTTCTCTCCCTGGAAGGAGGGACTCTCGATTCCTCCCTTACTGAAAGCCTCCGTGGCTGAGGTGGTAGATCCCTTGTGTCCTCCTTCGCCCTCCTCCGAAGGTGCAACCTCTAACATCTTGATTAACACGGGATCCTGCGTGGTCTCAGGGAGGGGGGCCGGACACCGTATCAGTTTTGCTTGCGCTATCCACTCATGTCCAAGGGATAGCTGGTTAAAAGGCAAACCCACAGTAAATAAATGGACGATGTGTCCGGACACAGGGCTACTTACTTGAGTATCCGGGCGATTGCAGCTTAGGCCAGCATCCTCGGTCAATTCCGGACGCATCTCTTGCGATCCGAAGAACAGTTTGTACATCTCCGCGGGTGTCAAATCCATGAAGTGTTGAAGAGCTCGTGGCCCCTCCGGATTAAAATCCCACAGGCGGAGGGGGCGACGTTTGCAGGGCAGTAGGCGCCGGATCAACATAACCTGTACCACTACGGCCAGATTGATCTCCCTTTCTTGGAGGCCTCGAATCCGGTCCTGCAACAGGGGAACGTCCTTGGACGGCCCCCAGTCGCACCCCTTGTTGACCCATGATGTCAGCCGCTGTGGAGGGCCCGAGCGGAAGACGGGCTGCAGCCTCTGCCTGCTGCCCCTGGGAGCGGTGATATAGAACCACTCCTGTTTCCACAAGCCGAGCTCCTCCTGAAAAGAGCCCTCGGGCCATGGAGCATCGGCCCTCTTACTTATAACCGCCCCGCCGCACTCTGCCTGACGCCCCTCAATCATCTTCGGCTCCACGTTGAAGGTTTTGAGCCACAAGCCGAAGTGAGGGGTAGTGCGGAGGAAGGCTTCGCAGACGACAATGAATGATGAGATGTGGAGGATAGACTCTGGAGCCAAGTCGTGAAATTCCAGCCCATAGTAAAACATGAGCCCCCTCACGAAGGGATCCGTCGGGAAGCCTAAACCCCGACGGAGGTGAGACACGAACACGACGCTCTCGCCGAGCTCGGGAGTAGGAATAACTTGCCCTCGGGCAGGCAGCCTATGCGAAATCTCGTAGGTTAAGTACCTGGCGTCTCTTAGCTTTAGCACGTCCTCTTCCATGACGGAGGAGGGCATCCACCGACCTCGTAGGTCGGGGCCGGACATTGTCGAAGATCGAAGGTACCCGAATATGGAGCTCTAGGTGTTGGAACTCGGGGCGAGGGGCGGATTCGATAGAGGATTGAAGGAAAAGAACGGGCCTTGGTCTCATTATAAAGAGGGAGAATACCAAGAGCCGTCCCCGTGACCGATTGGAACCCGCCTTCGATGGAGGGGGCGTGGCAACGGGCGCGGTTGGGTTACCCACGTCCGTATTGATGGGAATCCCGGAATAAGGGGAACACGATCTCTGCTTCGACAAGACGTGCCAAGGAAACCGCCTCGCTAAGTGCTCTGAGGTGATACAATAAAAACAATTCGAGTAAAGGCTTGGTAATGGTGTGACGTCACGCCACAAAATACGTCGGCAGATTGAACTTGTGTAATATTATTCTCTCTACGGTGGTATGTGGAATTTATTTTGCAGAGCCGGACACTATCCTGGTGTTCACAATCTTCTATAAATTATTCGGAGGAAGAACCCGCCTTGCAATGCCGAAGACAACATGCGCGCCGGACTCGTTGTCATTGAAGCCTGGTTCAGGGGCTACTGAGGGAGTTCCTGACTAGGGGGTGTCCGGATAGCCGAACTATCATCATCGGCCGGACTCCAAGACTATGAAGATACAAGATTGAAGACTTCGTCCCATGTCCGGATGGGACTTTCCTTGGCGTGGAAGGCAAGCTTGGCGATACGGATATGTAGATTTCCTACCATTGTAACCGACTCTGTGTAACCCTAGCCCTCTCCGGTGTCTATATAAACCGGATGGCTTTAGTCCATAGGACGAACAACAATCATACCATAGGCTAGCTTCTAGGGTTTAGCCTCCTTGATCTCGTGGTAGATCTACTCTTGTAACACATATCATCAATATTAATCAAGCAGGACGTAGGGTTTTTACCTCCATCAAGAGGGCCCGAACCTGGGAAAAACATCGTGTCCCTTGTCTCCTGTTACCATCCGCCTAGACGCACAGTTCGGGACCCCCTACCCGAGATCCGCCGGTTTTGACACCGACAGTTACCAACTCCGAGTTTGTAGTGGAAGCAGATGGGTCGGTGTAGATCGTACTTGGAGTCCCTCGTACCGCCCTAGAACGATCCGCGAGCCGCCCTCGAACCGAAGGTCGAAAGTACGACATATCTACATTTTGCAAGCGTACGGTCTTCATGACCCGGCAGCACTTTGCCGTCCAGAACTAATCGCTGACGGAGAATTAGAGGAGAAGATTAGAGCCACTCGGGGTTCTAATTACGAGGATTAGAGGAAGAGGGGGAGAGAGGGGCAACCACCAAGGAGGGAAAGTACTTCCTTGGGGCGCCGCCCAAGAGGGGAGGAGTTGGACTCCCCTCCCACTCCAATTTTGTGG
Source organism: Triticum dicoccoides (assembly GCF_002162155.2). Classification (NCBI taxonomy): domain Eukaryota; kingdom Viridiplantae; phylum Streptophyta; class Magnoliopsida; order Poales; family Poaceae; genus Triticum; species Triticum dicoccoides. The sequence continues at coordinate 398,545,143 of NC_041383.1, read as the reverse complement.
CCACCTCCACTTGGGCCTTCATGGCCCAAGTTGCCTTCCACCAATAGGCCTTTTTAAGGCACGTTGATATTTAATTAATTATAAAAGCCCTCTAACAATTACTAGCGCTTTTTATATCTAATTTAACATCATAGGAAACATTTTCCACCTATATATTAAATACGAGGAATACCCGATATTGCCCGATAAACTCTGAAACCTTTCCGGTGTCCCCAAAATGCTTCATGTTCCTCTCGGAACTATACCGAATAATAACGAAACTATTTCACAAATAAATCCTTGATACTCCCATCCTACTAACACCCAGAATATTGTGATTACCTTAAGCTTGTGACCCTGTAGGTTCGGTAAACCATAGACATGAACAAAACCCCTTCGTTCAATGACCGATAGCGGAACCGTGGACGTCCATATCGATCCCTATGACTACACGAATGATATTCGAGTGAACCTTTGGTCATCATGTGATGTTCTCTTTGCTTCATGATACTTTACAAACCCCGAGGTGAGCTATATCGGTATCCTCTTGAGTCATACACATTCTCACTATACCGGTCTCCTTGTTACCTAGTTTTGTTCTTCTTTCTTGTTGTCGTGTTCTGACATCCCTATGACAAAATCACCCATGTCTGGCCAAACGATGATGGATGCCATCACACCGATAGGGCCCTAAGAATATCTCTCCATCGCCCAACGAGCAAATTCCACTCTCGATCTATCGTGTCCTTGTCAAACTTTCCGATGAACATGTAAGTTGTCGTTATGATCACCAAGTTACTGATGACGTTTGAGAAACCCCAAAGCTCATCGTATAGTAAGAAGTGACTACAATACTCACATGGTCTACGGAACTAAAATCACAAGTTAACACTCCATGTTATAACAATTGACTTATGACGATATTGTCTCAAAGTATAACAAACAAGTTTTCAGTCGATTCAATATGATTGTTCTTGTAACTCCATATTCTCAAAGTTGTTTTGAGACTATCATTACACTTAACGATATCTCAAGATCTGGAAAACGTGATCACCAAGAACACTTGACCTAGTCTTGGTGGCGAAACTAGGAATCTTATTTTTCCGTTTATCGTTCTACACATGCATATGAGTTTCCCACTGAATCGCATATCCCAGGATCATAGAAATTATAGCATAGAATATAAACTCTTTAATTATGAATATGGAATATAATAATACAATATTATTGTCTCTAGGGCATATTTTCAACAGACTTCCACTTACACTAGAGTCATTAATCTAGTTGCATATTTCCTTTAACACTGAAGGCTATCTGGTATTGTCTCATGCTTTGCTTGTGGTATAGTCTTTGTAATGGTCTGGCACATTCAGATCCTTTGTGAAACTTGCTCTTGTTATGTCTGCGGGATTTTTAAACTCCATTTTTCTTTGAACGATGACCCTATTATTCATAATATAGTGTCGTTAGTTTCATTGCATTTAGGATCACATAATCTATGTCAAGAAGCTTCTTGATTTAGATATTTTTATCCTATCTCTATCAGGACACTTCTTGATTTATATTGACATTCTACTTTGAAGCAACTAAAGCCTCATCATATAATTTTCTTTCATTGTAATATCCACAATATCATTCATGTTTATAATAATTCAAACTAAGGACTGGAGTATCGACAGAGAACTAGCCATGAACAAGGGTGCGCCAAAGCTTGCTATCCATGTGTTAGAACCATGAGTTGGTTGCGAGATCTTATGAGTTTCACCTCTAGCCTACCCCAACTTGTTTGGGACTATAGGCTTTGTTGTTGTATAGCCCGATTGTCATCTCAACACAATCATGAAGATTATATTTGTACAACAATCTCTTCATCTCCTCCACAGACAAACCATACATTTTGTCCTTCTCGGGTATAGTAATTTTATAAGATGCCTAGTTAACCATCCTAGGATTACTGCTACTACAACTTAGTACATAGGAAGCATTCACCTTTGCGCATATCATGGTTCTTATGATGGATTCAACTATTAGTGTATCTTGAAATCCAATCATCTACACATGCTAATCAACTGGCCTAGGACATTAATTTGCTAAGTGTTACACCATGTGACAGTTGGGAGAAATTTCTTTCACCACTCTCCATTTCAAACTTCTTTGAAACCTTGTCAATGTACATACTCTGGTTTTAGCATAATTTCATATATTGATCTATCTCCATAGAACTCAGTGTGTAGTAAGCTAGTTTACCTAAGTCTTTCATGAAAATAATCCTTTCAATGAACCTTCTATTATGCTAAGAAACTTTATATTATTTCCAACAATATGTCATCCCAATAAATTTCATAATTCTCATCATTCTAATGAAGTTAAATTGTTTAACCATTTCATCAAAATGTTGATTCCAACTCCTTTTGATGCTTGCTTCAAACCATAGATTTGTTTCGTTGAAGCCTGTATTCTTTACCGGCATTTTTCTACCTATTATCCATGCATACTTTTAGTATTACTTTTGTGAAAATGGTTCATCATAATCAATTCTCACAAGATCACAAAATTCTTTTGCAACTGGCCTTGCTTCATGGATAGTAAAATTACCACCAGTGTCTGCTCCCTGAATAATTAATCAAGTTCCAAACTTGATGAAATTCATTCTGGATAGCTTTATGTCATTCTTATGAGCTAGGCGCTGCCATCGCTTCCCAGTAGTGCGTACGTTTATCTTCCACTAAGATGAACTATTTCTTACCTACGCAGTTTTAGTTACAGCTTTAACTCAGAGTTTCTATAGCTTTTCGGGTCAGTTGTACATTTTTTTGGAACAAATTCTGTTTAATTGATTATGTTTATATTCACTCAAGGTTTTGCAATCTTTTCAAGTTGTATTGTCCTCCCACTTACTCTTTTAGCAAGCAACTTTTCTCGACAAAATATCCATACTCTATGACAAACACTTTTGTCTCTGAACTTTTGTAAGAGGGATTATCTATGGGATAGTATTTGTCTAGGTTGTTCACTCCATAACTCATATGTTATAGTTTTGCTAGACATTTACGGTGCTTCATTTAGTGTATTTTTGTATAAATGCATAACCTAAAACTAGTTACAAGTGGATTACTAAATTATGAAATAATTCATAATCATTTAATTTGCTAAACCCATGACAAAATAAACCTTTTATCTTTTGTCCCGATGATGCTTAACTTCATCCCGAATTCCTTTGAACATTTCAAAATTTTCAGATTCTTTTATTTCACCAAGTAAATCATATTTACTCAAATCATGAGTGAAATTTATGAAGTATAATTCTTCACTGCATCCTAGTATGATCACTAAACCATATCCATCACTATGTGTTATTCTAATGATTTTACCCTTTCGATCAAAACAATTTTGAGCGATGTTTTAGTCATTTTACCCATTAAGTAATTCTGTCAAAGGATTCAATGATTAGAAGACTCTAATACTTCATCTAATTGAAGTTTTCCGTACATTAATTTTTGATATGACCAATGTGGCAATGCCACACTTAAGTGGTATTAGTCTTCTCAAGATGTTTTAGCTCTTTTAATCTTTATACTTAATCTCCAAGATAATGAATAAACCATTAGTTATAAAGGTGAATCCAAGTCATAGTCTTATAAAAACTTGAACAACCATTGTTTAAAACTTATAAGAATATCCATCGCATAACCCAAAAGATAATGTCTTACATAACTTCTGATCAAAATAACTATTATTCGGTTCTTGGATAAATCTTGAAGATAAACTAAAGACATGAGTTCGACGGCTTGATCAGCGATCCCATCACCATTCCCGACTTGCATGATGACTTCATTCTTTTTCAACTTGTGAGCTTTCTGCAGTCCCTACGTCAGTTTGCAAACAAGAGCAACCGATCAGTATCAAATACCCATGACTTTACAGTATTTAACATGGATAATAGCATTAACTTTGTATAATGTTTATACCTTTACCTAAAGAACCATTCTTCTTCTTATCCACCATGTACTTATTGTAGTTGCGCTTTTAGTGTCCCTTCTGCTTGTAGTAGGAACATTCAGTCTCCTTAGTAGTTCCGCCCTTCACTAGTGCAGAACCGGGCTATAGCCCCGGTTCGTAAGGACCTTTATTGTCGGTTCTTTAACCGACACTAAAGGGTGGGGACTAAAGGTCCCCCCCTTTAGTACCGGTTCAGCATGAACCGCCGCTAAAGGGCCACCACGTGGCACGAGCCAGGGCCGGGTGTGGCGAGACCTTTAGTACCGGTTGGTGTTACCAACCGGTACTAAAAGTTTGGGGGGTTTTGGTTTTATTATTTATTTTTCCTTTAATTTTGTGTTCTTCATTTAATTCTTTTTTGTTTGCCGGTATTTTACGATACTACATATTGTACACGTTATGTATATATATAAATAGAATTTCTTGTAGAACCGATTACACACACACACACACATATATATATAGCCGGTCTATTCTGCTAATGTTAGCAGAATAGTTATTCTGATAACACTTCGGCACTGCATGCTTAACAGAAGCGCACTGCATCATTTTGACGACGAGCACTGCAATACAAACTAGTGAACTTTGTGTCGGAAAAAACTGCATGCAGTGTTTTTCCGGTACTGTTTTCGCTCTAATTTTTTAATTATTTATCGGAACGAGGCGTATAATATACCGTTGCAAAGCTATGGATTAGGCGCAACTTTGCTATATTGAACAATTTTTGAGATTCCTCGCGGTTTAAGAGCAGTTTCAAAAACGGTGCGGCGGATGACGAGTGGCAGCGAGCGTATTTTCATGATTTTTATTAAACCGCTCATTGGAATAATGCAAATGATACGCCGTTGTAAAGATATCGTCGAGGCGCATCTTTTTCATATCTATTATGTTTTCTAATTCATTATGGTTTAAGAGCAGTTTCAAATTTACTAAATCGCCGAATTACGTTTTTTTGAAATTTTTGCAATTTTCGGTACTGTTTTCACTCTAGTTTTTGAACCATTTTTCTAAACTAGGCGTGTAATACGTCGTTGAAAAGCTATGAACAAGGCGCAACTTTCATATGTAGAAATAATTTTCAGAATCCTTACAGTTTTAAGTTAATTTTGAAAATCATGCGGCGGAAGACGAGTGGCAGCGGCTGTTTTTCGCGAAATTTTTGCAAACCGGTTGTCGAAATGATTTAAATGATATGCCGTTGGAAAGATATCGACGAGACGCAACTTTGTCATGTAGAACACTCTCTCTAATTCCTTATGGTTTAAGAGCAGTTTTAAATTTACTGAAATGCGGACACTCTGTTTTTCGCGACACCCAAATCGACGTGGGTACTTCATCCGACTGAAAACCGCACTGCATCGAACGAAAAACCGCACTGCATCAGACGTGTTAGAGAACTGCATGGTTTATTTTATTCAAACGTAATTTTTTCAAGGACAAGAAAGTAGAGTGCACTTCACATCGGGTGTAAATGAACCACAACACTATCAAGAAGTGGACCACATTTCCTTTTTTCGCTTCCGTAACAATTTTTTTGAACTTACGGGATGAACAACATCATAAGGCCGACCGCACTAATTCAGAATGAAAACCGCACTGCATCGGATGGGCAAGCGAGCTGCATAATTTCTCTTGTCGAACGTACATTTTTCTCGGATGAGTTTTTGAAAGTTTTCAGAGAGTGGACCGCAGAGACGGGGACAAGTGAAACATGACATATATCAAAACGAATCACATTAATAACTTGTTGTTTCGCTAAATTTTTCGCACTTTTCATGTCACTCTTTAAAAGTGAACCACATCGGAGGACAAAACGCATTGCAGCACCAAGCTTTGAAACACATGAGCGAAACAGAGTGCACTATCTCATATGCAAAATAAATGCGGCTATGTGACACCGAGGCAAGGCAAGCGTACTACATCTTTTTTCTCTTTTGCATTGCGAACACATAAAAATAGCGTGAGGCGGATACACTAAAAAATGCACCCATGGTCTGGCCGAACCTCATGCCTGCTCTAACCAAACTTCATGCCATGGCCATGTCCGCAAACTGCAAGGCTGGACTGCAAGCATCGGCGAGGTGAACGGCCGGTTAGGGGCCATTCAGACCGGCCTTTTTAATGTGTTTGCCCCGTTCAAAAATAGAAGGGAACCACACCTTACAAGTACAACATATAAAAAACTAAAAGAGCCAAAAAAACATGAATGACATAGGGGCACCCCCAGGTTGAAGTGCACTGCCGTGCAAATATGAACAAACCAAAAAATCTTTGAAGTGCACTAGGAGCACCCAGTGCAACAACACCGTTGTGGCGTCACCAGAGTACTGCACGACCATGAACTGAAAAGTCAGGGGGAGGTGATGTAGCTTGCTCGGGGGAATGGACTGCATCGTAGCTTCTCTGTTTCTGCAAAAAAATGCGATGGGGATAACTGTAATATGCTGAACCTATGAACATACTTCCTACTGAAGTCCACTTGACTTTTTTCTCAACAACAGAAAGGAAATTTGTCCAGTGTATTGCACGCAGAAGTTGGCCGAGCTGCACCTGCCACACAACCAAGCTGCACCCGCCGCGCTACCGTGACAGTGAGGCACACTACAGAGCAGGGAGGGGATGTTTTTGCACGCGCCCAACAAGTGCACTGTAGGCGGAGCATCATCGGACTGAACGTCAGAGCGGGGAAGGCCGCTCGGGATCCCTCACCTCCAGGGAACATGGCGACGGGATCGGGCCGGAGATGCCTCGATCCGTTGCCTGGAGTGTCGTCGGAGGCTGCGGTTGTGGGGGATGGGATGGGGCGGCTAGCCTGGAGCGGGCGTGGCGGCTCAGAGCGCCTGGAGGTGGAAGGTCACCGTGGTGCCCGCAGCTGCGTACGGGGCCGGGACAGACGAATCCGGCTGTGGGAGATAGGTCGCGCTGGCCGTGAGCCACAGTGGCAGAGGGGATCTTGCTGGGCGGCGCCGCTGCGGGGTGGAAGGGCGCAGGAAGTGTGCGGCCGCCATGGCTCGTCGGAGGCGGCGCGGCGGGGCCGGATCGGGGAGGGGCGCGGTTGGGGTCGTTGAAGCAGAAGGTTGAGGAGTTCAGGGCGGCGCGGCGGCGGCCGGGTGGTTGTCCGGAGGTGGCGCTGGTAGAAGGTTCGCGGGAACGGGGCGGGGCGGCGGCCTGGGGCG
>NC_041383.1:398450200-398537613 GCF_002162155.2 Triticum dicoccoides | reverse complement strand
GAGTGGGTTTCATGTGGGAGGTGGGGGTGGGGGTGGGGCTGTATGCGCTGAGGGGGTAGGGCTTTTTTTATTCAGTTTTGTTAGTGGGGTTGGGGAAGTTTAGTTTGCAGGTGCAGGACAGTAATCGGCTGTTAGCAGAATGAGGAGTAAGTGTTATTAGAATAAGGTTTTAAGGGTGTTATCATAATAGACCCATCCTATATATATATATATATATATATATATATATATATATATATATATATATATAGTTTTTCCTACATGTAGCCTTCAGAGCAGTGGAGCACGATGACAATTGGGAGTAATTCGTTGGGGCGGTAGCTCGTAGTAGAATTTCCTTTGGGATCTATGACCTCGTCGAGCAAAAATCCCGCTATTTCCTCTTGAAGTGCTCGTATGCGCTCCACTGGTAGGAGCGTCTCCCGCACCGATTCGAACGGTTAAGAAGGAGATTAATATGCATGTGTATTAGTTATGTGACTAGATATCGATAATGACGTAAAAATTGTGAATATTGTTCTGTCAAACGCGCGTACTCATAGCTGTCTATCAGTTTTGGTCTGTTCGGACGTCATCATGCGAATGTTCTCGAAAATGCAGTATGCACACGTATCACTCCCCTGCACCTGCTTCATGGCTTTTACGAGAATAGAATTTAATCAGATAATATTTAATCAAGCATGATAATTAATGGTATTGAAACTAGAATTAAAGAGATGCATGGTAGGTAGCTAGATAGTACTACTTAATTAATTATACCTTGGGTTGAAACCAATGCAGCCTTTCTCTTCATTCGCCTAGAACCTCTTTAGAATTCCTGAACTTTGCCCAAGCCCTGCCCGCCGGCAAAGAAAATGAATAAATGAGTTATTAAATAGTTGATATCAGGAAATGATGAACTAAAGAGGCCGACATATAGTTAATAATGATTGAAATTACCTGTCGACTATCCCCTTCACGATTTTGTAGTCTCTCTTATCTTTAAGTAGTGAGTCCAGTATTTCAACTGTTCCTTCATCAACTTTAATAATTAACAAGATCCAATGGTAACTGCATGCACACACGTTTGCATGTCTTAATTAAGCGGGCATGTGCATAACACTCATCAACTACCCTAAACCCTGTACACTTAATTATTAACATCTAGCTAGCTAGTAAGTAAAAACAGAATTTGTAGTACAAGACAGTGTGACTTACGTGTAGTTGTAAGGAAGTAGTATATGTTCATTGGTATTGAGGCGCTTCAAGAACTCTAGCATGTTTTTCTCTACATCTTCTTTATACCATTCATATGTCCATGTTTCTTCATTAACGGTATTTGGGTCAATGAACCCAATGCCATAGCGTCCAGCTTTTCTCATTTCATACATCTTCATCCTGCATAATACCACAGAAAAGAATATAGTGATGATAATTACAGGTAATGATCGATCAATGAGCACTACAACTAGCTTGAGACTTGAATTACAGAAAGAAATCACTTACAGACAATAGCAACTGACGATGGATTTGTCGAGTGCGTCTTGATTGAATAACTGAAATAGTTCTAAATACTCAATGGACAGAGCTAGCTTATTGAAGTAATACGCTTCCTTGACTTTCACCATGAGGCCCTCTCGATTGTTACTCTTGGTAATTTTCATGTACCAATCATGCAATTGATACATTCTCGTTGGGAGGTTCTTGACCTCCTCGGTCTTGACCAAAGGTTGGCCGCGGACATATTTCCGTTTTATGTCCTACTCTTTAAGCTTAGGCATGAGCTCAATCTCGAGGAGTTGTCCAGCAGTGATACCGAGAATTTCAGTGTTCCGTCTATGCTCGTCGGTTATTACCTGCTGACCGACGCCGATACTCTCATGTGTTGGTACAACAAGCGGGGGGGGGGGTCGATTGCACTGCCTGTTCTCCTAGCTGGGGAACGATTTTCCCGCATTTTTGGCCAGCTGCTTGGCTCGAGCTCGAGCTCGACCCCTTTTGTCGTGCTCGATGTGCCTTCCTGATTTGGCACTCATAGTCTGAGTCAACAGGCTTGGGAGCTGGTGGTCGCGCCATATGAATAAAGTGGTCAATCTTATCCCCGGGCACTTTCTCCCTTGGCAGCGGTGCCGGTTTTGGTGCCAAATGGGCGTCCACTTGGGCCTTCACTATGGCTTCGTTTTGCTCCTTGGTCATGTCGTAAGGCGTCTGCGGAAGAGGCGCGAGACTTTTTGGACCATATTGAAATCGCTTGCCTCCGCCTGTACCTCCTGTACTACCTCGACTTGTAGCACTATGCACCATAGCTGCGACGGCTCTCTTCCGCGATTGCTGAGGCAGCGGAGATGGCTGACGTGGTGTCGGACTTGGAGGAGGAGTGGCACGCGTTGGTGGACTTGGAGGAGGAGGAGTGGCCTCACGCGTTGGCTGAGTTGAAGCAGGAGGAGTGGCCTCACGTGTTGGCTGAGTTGAAGCAGGAGGAGTGGCCTCACGCGTTTGAGGAGCGTGAGTCGTCTGCTCCTCGTCACCTCCTGGAATTTCAAGCTCTAGCTGACGCGGTGTCGATGGCCTTCGAAAGATGATGCAATCCTTTCTCCATAGGATGATACGATGTATGGCCTCTCCCAGTGTGTGCTCCTCGTCACCTCCAGGAATGTCAAGCTGTAGCCCCGAATATTGGTCCACCACCTCATCAACCACGACACGAGCATAGCCGGCTGGAATCGTTCTGCAATGGTAGGTTGCTCCGGGGGGATTTGTATAAGCAACGACATCCGCCGCCTTCACGGATATGTTCTTTATTTTGAAGTGTAGCTCACAGTTAGTGTTCTCCATGATGTCATCCACAGGGTATCTATCCAGCAGTGCGTCGCCCGGGGCGGAACCCATGCTGCTTCTCGACATGGAGGGGATGGTGCTATCCAATGTTGGATCATCCGCTAGCTACGGCCACTGCTGAGACCCCCTTTTCTGGCTAATCTAGTCGATCTGCTGCTCCCGCCTCTGCAATTTGAGTGCCAAGTCCGCGTGCGCTAATTCTAGGCCTTGAAGGCGTTCTGCTTCTTGCTTCCTCTGCTTGTCCTCCAGCTTCTTCTTCTTCTCCTCCTCCATCTTCCTTCTCGCACGACTTTTGTAGTCGGTGTTCCACTCAGAAAAGCCCTCAGACCATGGAACAATGCCCTTGCCTCGTGTTCTTCCCGAGTGTTCAGGATTTCCCAGGGCGCGCGTAAGCTTGTCGTTCTCTCTGTTGGGCGTGAACACCCCCTTTCGAGCTTCTTCTATTGCTTCAACTAACTTATCATCGGCTCCTTTAAGACATGCCTTCTTCGAAACCTCGCCTGTCTTCGGGTCCAACGCCCCCATGCGCATAGAACCAACTTCTGCACCTGGGGGGCCAGCTCAATGTAACTAGAGTGACCTGTGCAGCCAGCATCTCTTGTTCAGACTTATCCCACTTAGGCATTGCCACTGCGTAGCCACCTGGCCCCAGCCTATGGAATTGCTGCTTTTTTGCGGCATTGGCCTTATTTTTTCTGGACCGTTCCTTAGATAATTCTGATTCCTTGAATTTCACGAAATCGTCCCAGTGTTCTCTTTGGTTCTCTAGTGTTCCCTTGAATTCTGGAGTCTTCTTTCCTGCTGTGACGTAGTTATTCCATACAATTTTCTTGTGGTTGTCGAATGCAATTGCCATCTTCCTAAGAGCAACGTCCTTGACTTTCTCCACATCTGCAGCTGTGAAATGATCTGGTAGGGTGAAATGTTCCATGAGATCTTCCCAAATCGCCTTTTTTGCTCTGTCATCGACAAAAGTAAGATCTGGACGGGGCTTTGATGGCTCTTTCCATTCTTGAAGGGAGATCGGGAGTTTGTCCTTCACAAGAACTCCGCACTGACGAACGAACTTGTTCGTAATGTTCTTAGGCACTATTGGTTCGCCATTAGTTTTGATGGCATCGATGTTGTACTTTACGCCCTCCTTCAACGTTTTTCCCGGGCCTCGCACTCTGCATGTAGAAGATTTGCTCGATTCGGAGGGCTGAAAAGAAGAAAGATCGATTCGTTAATATATCTTCAAATCATTTAAAACATGTGATGATTACCAGATGCTTGCTTATATAAATATACCTCGCCGGTCTCTATTTTATCAAGATCAACATTTTCTTCGCCATCATAATCATTAATTTCTTCGCCATCATAATCCATGACTTCATCAATTCAGTCGTCGCGATCGAATATCATATCATCACCCTCCCCGGTATTGTTCAGATATTGGGAGCCGTCATCTTCTTCATTTCGATTATCTGGCGCGCGAGGGAAGCGTATGATCTCGAACAGGGCCTCTTCTCCCTCTCTGCTGGTATTGTCCGCCATAGCTTTTATTTAACAAATCCAGAAGAAATACAAAACAACTTAGTATTCAAATTACAATATGCATGCATGCAATCAATAAGAGGAAATCCTGAATCATAGTACATAATATGCATTGTCTCGAATAATATATAATCTCGAATATATCGTCTTGAATATTATATATCGAATACATCACTAGCTAGCTAGCTAATAAAGATCGAATACTACAGAATAATCTAGGCCACTCGTGGTTCCAAAGGCGCGGGCGGTGGACACCCAAAGAGAAGGAACCATCATAGGATCATAGCTCCGGTCATCTTCCCAAAGACCCTGTCAGGTATCGGAGAACCTGACGTCCATAGCAGCCATGTAGCGATGGATATGCTTGTCCTCCTCCATGACATGGCGATGCACCACCTCCGGCAGGGCCGGCTCCCTCGACACCGAAAGTGGCCCACAGGATCGCCACCAAAGGAGCTCAGGGTCGACAGCGGGACCCGGGTTCCTCACGAAGCGGCAAGCCCCTGAAGGTAGCACTTCCCAGTGCCAGCCCGGCGGAGCCCAGTCCCGGACATGGGTCCTCTGAAGCATGACGTCGTCGCAAACGGGTCGACAACGAGGATGCGGGCCGGGCATCGTCGAGAACAAATACTATACGCCGCAAAAGTAACATTTTTTAAATGATTGGATTGTGATTTCTTATATGCAAATTCTAAATTTTGTATAACTAAAATTATAAGAAACTAAAAACTAACATTTCTATAACAATTTGAAATTAATCTAATTCATCCAGCTAAAACTAACATTTCTAACATTTCTGACATTTCTATAACATTTTTATATACTATTTGACATTAATCTAATCTAATTAATTAATGCGTCTAAAACTTTGTATGAAAAACAGAAAAACAGAAAAAACTAAAAACTAAAAACAGAAAAATTGTGTGTGTGTGTGCGCGCGCGTGTAGTGTGAGTGTGTGTGCGTGCGTGTAGTGCGTGTGTGTGTGTGTGTGTGTGCACGCGCGCGGCCGGCGCCAGCGGCGGCACGGTGGATTGGTGGGAGGAGAGGCCGGGGGAGGGGCTCAGAGCGCGCACGGGCGAGGTCGAGGCGACATCGATGGCGAGGAGGCGACGGCGACGGCGACGGCGAGGCGAGGTCGATCCAAGGCGACGAGGACGACGAGGCGAGGGGCTGGACGACGATGGCGCGGGACGGGGGTGGCAACGGCGCGGGATGCGGGCGGCGACGAGGGGCGGCGGTGACGGGGCAGAGGAGAAGAAGCAGAGGGAGAACTAACGAATTTTTTTGAAGTGTTTTCTTATATAGAACCTACCTTTAGTACTGGTTGGAGCCACTAACCGGTATTAAAGGTCTATTTTGGCCACGCGAAGCGGCGGGAAGCTCACCCCTTTAGTACCGGGTGGTGGCTACAACCGGTACTAAAGGCCCCCCTTTAGTACCGGTTGTAGCCACGACCCGGTACTGAAGGGGGTGCGCTGGCGCATGTGCGGTGCGGGCAAGTTTAGTCCCACCTCGCTAGCCGAGGGCGCCCCGCACCTGTTTAAAAGCCCTGGTCCGGCTGCTGTATCGAACTTCTCTCTATAGCAGGCTTCTAGGCCTAACTCTGCCTCTTAGCTCTGTGGGCCTACTGGGCCCTGCGGGCCTGCATCCTGGCTCAACTACAGGCTGGGTTACTAGTCGTATGCAGGCCGCTGTGGCCCAGTAGGTGGGCTTTTTTTATTTAATTTTTGTCTCAACAAAAATTTAGTTTTTTTTTCTTTTCTACTTTAATTATTTCTGAATATTTTTTTCTTTAGGTACAAAAAATTACAAACTTTCTGTTATTGCGAGTAGTTTTCAAATTTGAATAGTTTAATTTTTTTATTTAGTTTTTGTCTCAACAAAAATTTTGTTTTCTTTTCTTTTCTACTTTATTTATTTTCATTTATTTATTTCTGAATATTTTTTATATAGTTACAAAAAATTACAAACTTTCTGTTAGTGCCAACAATTTTCAAATTTGAATAGTTTAAATTTGAATTATTTGACGAACTAATTTGTAGACGAAGTGCATCCAATTTTTGCACATAAAATTTCTTCGCGTTTCAAATACCAAAACACATAAGTACCCTAACTATTACAAAGATTCCCTCCGGTTTGTTCGAAGCGGCACTTTCCACATATATAAGTCATGGAAAGTCACTACAGAATAAAGTGATGACGGTGAAGCCTATCACATGCTAGTGTGGGATCTTTGGGTGTGAAACTTTTTCTTCGCGTGTGTCCCTTTGCACCGTAACCATGGACAATCTTCATCATTTAACTAGATGCTCAGATCAATATTCATTGTGAATGGAGAAATTTCATCAAACTTTTCATTATCTTCTGACATGTCTGTCTTGTCATCCACTCCCACGATGTTTCTTTTCCGTGAAAGAACTATGTGGCGCTTTGACTCATCGTATGATGCATTCGCTTCCTTATCTTTTCTTTTTCTCGGCCTGGTAGACATGTCTTTCACATAGAAAACCTACGCCACATCATTGGCTAGGATGAATAGTTCATCTGCATATGCAAGATTGTTGAGATCCACTGTTGTCATTCCATACTGCGGGTCTTCCGTTACCCCGCCTCGTGTCATATTGACCCATGTGCACCAAAACAAAGGGACCTTCAAACCACCTCCATAGTTAAGTTCCCATATGTCCTCTATGTAACCATAATATGTTTCATTTCCCGTGTTGGTTGTTGCATCAAAGCAGACATCACTGTTTTGGTTGGTGCTCTTCTTATCTTGGGCGATCGTGTAAAATGTATTCCCATTTATCTCGTACCCTTTTAAAGTCATTATATTCAAAGATGGTAACTGGGACAGCAAGTACATGTCATCTTCAATATCGCCATCATGCATGGCACATGTCTGCAACCAACTGGAGAAAGTCCTCATTTTTTCACGTGTAATCCAGTCATCAGACTGCTCCGGGTGTTTGGAGTGTAGAAAATTCTTGTGTTCCTGCATATACGGAGCCACCAAGGCGGAATTCTATAGAACTGTGTAGTGTGCTTCAGTGAGAGAATGTCCGTCCATACATATTATTTGATGCTCTCCTAGCGTGCCTTTTCCATCCAGTCTGCCCTTATGCCGTGTTTCGGGAACACCAATCGGCTTAAGGTCAGGAATAAAGTCAATACAAAACTCAATGACCTCCTCATTTTCATGGCCCTTAAAGATGCTTCCTTCTAGCCTAGCACGGTTATGAACATATTTCTTCAAGACTCGCATGAACCTCTCAAAGGGGAACATATTGTGTAGAAATATAGGACCCAAAACATTAATCTCTTCGCAAAGGTGAACTAGGACGTGCATCATGATGTTGAAGAAGGATGGTGGGAACACCAACTCAAAACTGACAAGACATTGCACCAAATCATTATGTAACCTTGGTATGATTTCTGGATTGATTACCTTCTGAGAGATTGCATTAAGGAATGCACATAGCTTCACAATGGCTAATCGAACGTTTTTCGGTAGAAGCCCCCTCAATGGAACCGGAAGCAGTTGCATCATAATCACGTGGCAGTCATGAGACTTTAGGTTCTGGAACTTTTTCTCCGCCATATTTATTATTCCCTTTATATTCGACGAGAAGTCAGACGGTACCTTCATACTGAGCAGGCATTCAAAGAAGATTTCCTTCTCTTCTTTGGTAAGAGCGTAGCTGGCATGACCCTGATGTATGTTGTTTTTTTCGTGCATACGTTGCTGGTCCTCCCGTGCCTCCGGTTTATCTTTTGTCTTACCATACACGCCTAAGAAGCCAAGGAGGGTCACACAAAGATTCTTCGTCATGTGCATCACGTCGATTGCGGAGCGGACCTCTAGGTCTTTCCAATAGGGCAGGTCCCAAAATATAGATTTCTTCTTCCACATGGGTGCGCGTCCGTAAGCGTCCTTCGGAACAGGTTGTCCGCCAGGACCCTTTCCAAAGATTACCTTCAAATCCTTGACCATATCATGTACATCAGCACCAGTACGGTGGCGAGGCTTCGTCTGGTGATCTGCCTCACCTTTGAAATGCTTGCCTTTCTTTCTTATGGGATGCCTGCTCGGAAGAAATCGATGACATCCCAGGTACACATTCTTCCTACAACTATCCAAATATATACTATCGGTATCATCTAAACAATGCATGCATCCACGATATCCCTTGTTTGTCTGTCCTGAAAGGTTACTGAGAGCAGGCCAATCATTGATGGTCATGAACAGCAACGCCTTTAGGTCAAATTCTTCCTGTTTGTGCTCATCCCACGCACGTACACCTTTTCCATTCCATAGCTGTAATAGTTCTTCAACTAATGGCCTTAGGTACACATCAATGTCGTTGCCGGGTTTCTTAGGGCCTTGGATGAGCAATGGCATCATAATGAACTTTCGCTTCATGCACAACCAAGGAGGAAGGTTATACAAACATAGAGTCACAGGCCACGTGCTATGGTTGCTGCTCTGCTCCCCAAAAGGATTAATGACATCTGTGCTTAGACCAAACCATATGTTCCTGGGTCACCTGCAAACTCCTCCATGTACTTTCTCTCGATTTTTCGCCACTGCGACCCATCAGCGGGTACTCTCAACTTTCCGTCTTTCTTATGGTCTTCTCCGTGCCATCGCATCGCCTTGGAATGCTATTTGTTTTGGAACAAACGTTTCAACCGTGGTATTATAGGAGCATACCACATCACCTTCGCAGGAATCTTCTTCCTGGGGAGCTCGCCCTCGACATCACCACGGTCATTGCGGCTGATCTTATAGCGCAATGCACCGCATAACAGGCACGCGTTCAAATCCTCGTACTCACCGCAGTAGAGGATGCATTCATTAGGGCATGCATGTATCTTCTGCACCTCTAAACCTAGAGGGAAGACAACCTTCTTTGCTTCGTACGTACTCTCGGGCAATTCATTGTCCTTTGGAAGCATATTCTTTATCATTACCAGCAACTTTCCAAATCCCTTGCCAGATACACCATTCTCTGCCTTCCATTGCAGCAATTCTAGTGTGGTTCCTAGCTTTTTCTTGTCACCTTTGCAATTTGGGTACAACAATTTCTTGTGATCCTCTAACATGTGCTGCAACTTCTTCTTCTCCTTTTCACTTGCGCAGTTTCTCTTTGCATCGGCAATGGCCCGACCTAGATCATCAGCGGGCTCATCTGATGCCTCTTCTTCAGCTTCTTCCCACATGGCCGGCTCAGCTTCTTCCCCCATTGTTGTATCATCGTATTCAGGGAACCCATGGCCAGGATAGCTATCGTCGTCCTCTTCTTCTTCATTGTCTTCCATCATAACTCCTCTTTCTCCGTGCTTGGTCCAAACATTATAGTGGGGCATGAAACCGGACTCAAATAGGTGGACGTGAATGGTTCTTGAGTTAGAGTAATTGTGACCATTCTTATAGCCAGCACATGGACAAGCCATAAAACCATCAACTCGCTTGTTTGCCTGAGCCACAATCAGAAAAGTATGCATGCCATCAATGAACTGGGGAGAGCATCGGTCATCGTACATCCATTGCCGGCGCATCTTCATTACACACCGCTGAATAGATCAAATTAATACAAGTTCATACATAAAGTTCATATAACACTTAAATGCAACATACAAATAACTCTCTAGCTAAAATATTTAAATGCAACAACAAATGCGATCAAGATCGCAACTAAGGTAACAATTGATCCAACGGCATAAATGATACCAAGCCACACTATCAATGGCATATTTTTTAATCTTTCTAATCTTCAACCGCATTTTCTCCATCTTGATCTTGTGATCATCGACGACATTGGCAACATGCAACTCCAATTCCATCTTCTCCCCCTCAATTCTTTTCAATTTTTCTTTCAAATACTCATTTTCTCTTTCAACTAAATTTAACCTCTCGACAATAGGGTCGGTTGGAATTTCCGGTTCACATACCTCCTAGATAAAAATATCTATGTCAACTTGATGAGCACAATTTGTCATAAACATGAAATGCAACAAATAGTTTTAAAAGAGAATATACCACATCCGAATCATAACACGGACAAGGGCCGACGGGGACGGATATCAAAACCATGGCACTATGTATAACAAACAACGTAAGGGTAAGATAATTATACAAGTAACTATATATCTAAATCACACAAACATGATTTTTTTTATATAAAAGATAAGAACAAGAGGCTCACCACAAGGTGGTACCAGTGACGGGTCGATGCGGATGATTGACGGTGGTTACGACGGAGACAGGAAGGCACTAAGTAAACCACACCTACATATGCAAACTAAGAGTTATTTTAAGCTCAAATTGCATATAAATCAAATAAACTACCACATATAATTCCTCCCAAATTACTAAAACCCACAAATTAATCACTATATAAAGCATTGCAAGAGCTAATCTAGTAATGAGAGATGAAAGGACAAAGTTGCTAACCTTTGTGATCATTTGAATGGATGGGGGCCTTCAAATATTGACAAAATTTGGGCAAAACGTGTGATGAGCTCGAGGGGAGAAGAGGAAGAACAAAGAGGAGGAGAGGGGAAGGGCGGAGAACAGAGCAAGCTGGACGAAGGGTTTATATGCAGGATGACCTATAGTACCGGTTCATGGCAAGAATCGGTACTAAAGTTGCTGGACGGGCCCCAGTCTGACAACATCCTGCCACCACACCCTTTAGCACCGGTTCGTGGCACGAACCGGTGCTAAAGGTTCCGCACGAACCGGTACTAAAGAGAGCGACCCGCCTAGCCGTTGGAACCGACACTAATGGTCACATTAGTGCCGGCTCAATTTCAAACCGGGACTAATGAGCTGCACATTAGACCCTTTTTCTACTAGTGCTTTTCCTCTTCTGTGACACGGTCTTACTGGCTCCTGAAGATTTCTTCTTGGACTTTCCCTTCTTGAAACTGGCGGTCTTATTGACCATCAACACTTGTTTGTTCTTTTGCATTCCAGCCTCTGTAGTTTTGAGCATAGCAAACAACTCGTTTGGGCTTTTCTCCATCCCATTCATGTTGTAATTCATGATAAAACCATCATAATACACTACAAAATTTGCTCTATTCGGTGACAAAACCCTGGTGACAAAACAGGAACCGTCGCCTAAAACCATTTTTTGTGACAGTCCACCGTCATGAGGTGTTTTCCTCCTGGGGCAGCGCCCTAGCCAACTTTGGCGACGTTCTGGCCTGATTTTTGGCGACGCATTTGGGCGTCACTACGCATGTCCATTTTCTAGGACGGTTTGTAGTGCCACATTGTAGGATCGAAAGTATGTCTAGATGGGGGGTGATTAGACTACTTGACCAAATAAAAATCTAACCTTTTCCAGTTTTAGTTATGGGCAGATTTTAGCAATTAACACAAGTCAAGCAATCAACCTACACATGCAATTCTAAGAGTGTAGCAGCGGAAAGTAGAACATTGCATATGAAGGTAAAGGGAAGGGTTTGGAGAGTGCAAACGCAATGAAGACACAAAGTTTTTTGGCGTGGTTCCTATAGGTGGTGCTATCGTACATCCCCATTGATGGAGACTTCAACCCACGAAGGGTAATGGTTGCGCGAGTCCACGGAAGGCTCCACCCACGAAAGGTCCACGAAGAAGCAACCTTGTCTATCCCACTATGGCCATCGCCCATGAAGGACTTGGCTCACTAGGGTAGATCTTCACGAAGTAGGCGATCAACTTGCTCTTACAAACTTCTTGGTTCAACTCCACAACTTAACGGAGGCTCACAAGCGACACCTAACCAATCTAGGAGACACCACTCTCCAAAAGGTAACAAATGGTGTGTTGATGTGTAACATCCCAAATTTTCAATTTGGAATGTTATACATTAAATCATCATTGCATATCATATTTTATTGCATTTTTGGTTGATCCTAGAAATGCTACGCAACTCAAGGACCCGCGGAGAGAGTTGGGGATTTCGTTATTTTCATATTTGAGTTTTCACAATTTTGAAAAGAGGATCATTTGGTTTTAATTATTTTCTCTTCGAATATTTCTTATATGAAAATAAAAGATAGGAGATAAAATGACTGCTCCAAAATAAAAGAAATATTGGAGGAAAAATGTTAAAATCAATTAAGAATCTTATTCGGAGTTTTATTGCTATTTTATTTGAATTAGGAAAAAATGTGTTTTTCAAAATTGCACTAGTAGCCCAAATAAATGTTCACTTTGTCCACAATATTATTAGAGGACCGTGAAAATTTATTTCCGGATTTTTGGACTCCGTTTAGTATTTCTTTTATTAGTTTTTATGCGTCAAGATTTATTTAAAAAAAATTACCAACCTAACAGGGCCGTGTCCGGCTAGGACTCTGGCCCGACCGGCCTTTATAAGCCGGGGAGCCCACCCCGCCGCCAAACCCTAGCCGCCTCGAGCCACGTGTCGCGCCACCGAGAGCCGCCGCCGCGCGCAGCACCGTCGTCGCCGTCGCCGCCCGCCGAAGCCGACCCCGCCGCTGGAGCCGCTCGCCGCCGGCGCCGCCAATCTCGTCGCCGCCGAGGTAGTCATCGCCGCCGCCGGTTTTTCTCGGGAAAAACAGATCGGTTTTTTCGAAACCCTAGGTTTATTTTTTAGATCGGTTCGTTTTTTTTTCGGTTTAGTTAAACAGCGGACGTTCGTTCGTATATTCATTTTAACGAACGTTGTTCGTCTGTTAGCCGCAGACAGCGAACGTTCATTCGTTAGCCTGTTCGTCGCGTTTTTATTTTCCAGGGTTTTTCCGCGATTATTTTCGATTGCGATTTCCGCCCTGATCTTCGTTTTAGTTTATCTTTTCGCTCGTTTATCCGATTGAGGCGATTCTAGTGCCTAGATTTTCGTCTCGAAGCCCTCTTTATATTTAACCAACTTGAGCAAGATTTTGGTATTGTAAAATTTGACTTTAGTCCAGATTAGTAAACGGATCTTGTTTCTTTCGTAGTTTGAGTTTCGTTGCTCCGTTTGATTTGATTCTTTTTGCAAACCGGAGTTCTTTAGTTGAACTTTCTGGTTAGATCTCTTATTTGAGTTTTACCCGTGCTTCTAGTTGAGTGCTTATGTATGTTCTGTTTGTTTGCGATAGAGTACCCGGAGTGCGAAGCATTCTACTACGAGTCTCTAGGTTTCGCGGATCATCAGCAAGGTAAGTAACACTTTGATCATACCTCTTTATTACCCATTTTTATGCATTAGATCAACCCTCAAACATTGCATGGTTAGGATCTAAATAACATGTGGGTTTGGGAAGTAGATGATGAGGTAGAACCTATTGCCCTGTTTATTATCAAACCTTCGGTAGTTACTTCTACATTATGCTTATATTGCTATGCTATGCTCGTAGACGTGGTTTGGGTGAGTGTATCCATGATAGATGTGAGTATTGTTAATTAATGGTTGACTTAAGGTGGCTACTTAAATACACATCTGGGTGGATTGGTTGAAGGCATCCTGGAGTACCCAGTGGTTGTCAGGGCACCTGGAGAATCCAGTGTTGTCCTAGGATATCCCGAAGTACCCGTGTGATCATCCTACGGTTCACCACCCAGGCTCAAAGGGATCATAAGATTATTCATGCTAGAAACTTCCGTGTGCAGCCACAAGCTAGTATGGGCTCCGGCATAGTTGAGTAAGTTGCGTGAAGCTCTTGAAGAGGTAGAGTAGCAGATATAGTGGGTTGTAGGTGGTACTGTCTACCCAGAGCAGAGAGTTAATGCTTCAGAAAGACTATGTCTCGAATCTCCGATCATGGATGTGTTCGAGTCTTGTGGGGAAAAGTGCGCAAACCTCTGCAGAGTATACAAACTAATCATGGTTAGCCATGTCCCCGGTTATGGACATCTTGAGTATCTGGTTCTTGGATTATCATGTTGATCTCATCACTCTAAATTAATTTGATTGGGTTTAATGATGATGTTTAATTGGGATTGAGTTGGAGGAACCTTCTCAATGTTTAACAACCACCTTGATAGTTAAATAAAATTTATTCCTTTGTTATAGAGAAAAATTGGCTTTATGCAAAACTGTAACTATAGAGCTTTCCACCAGCCATATATGCATGTAGTGATAGAAATCATTCTGTTCATTACTCTATGTGTTACATTGCCAGCATATTCCATGCACTGACCCATTTCGGGCTGCAACATTTCATGTTGTAGACTTTTCAGACGACAAGTAAGGTTCCATAGGTCGTTGTCGTTCACTCAGCAATGCCATTGGAGTTGATGGACTCACTTTATCTTCCAAGCCTTCCGCTGTTATCGTTTTTAGATGGCCTTAAGCCATATTATTGTAATAAGTTCTCTTTTGAGACATTCAATGTAATAAGTGTGTGATTGAAACTTTGTTATAAATCCTCAAGTACTGTGCATGTCAGCTTTACCGATCCAGGGATAACACTGATGCACAGAGACTAGACTGTTTGAGGTCTGGTTGCTACATGATGGTATCAGAGCACACGTTGACTGTAGGACACGACCACTAAGCTAAAACCATAGGCCACTCCTCTCTTCTCATTTCTGACTCCTCTCCTCTTTTCTACTCTATAGGATGGCGGATGCAAGGAAAAAGTTCACACAACTGGATGAAGACACTCCTTTTGGACGACACTTGAAAGAAGTTACTAGGTACCTAAACATTGGAATACCAAGCTTCACCAGGATATACATCACCACTTTACTAGAAGAAGAGCGTTGGATGATTCGAGTTCAAGTTCCAAGAAGGATGTTCATGCCAGTCACTGAGCCCATAGAGTTTTCCTTTGATGCACCAACCTGGAGTCTAGGAAAGACTATGGCAGCCCACATCACCATGGGACGCATTGGAGAAGTTTACCACAAGGATCTGAAGGATACTATCTACCAGATTTGTGGGTGCCGAGATGAGCAATGTGAGATGATCAGCACCAGGAGGGATAGATTCATTGCAGCTTTCATCCAGGAGTTAAACCAGCATATTCGTCGCCAGGAGAACCAGATGTGCGCAGGCATGATAGATCTGAAGAAGGCAATTACTATTGGAAATATGCCCTATAGGCAATAATAAAATGATTATTATTATATTTCCTTGTTCATGATAATTGTCTATTGTTCATGCTATAATTATATTAACCAGAAACAGTGATACATGTGTGAATACATAGACCACAACATGTCCCTAGTGAGCCTCTAGTTGACTAGCTCGTTGATCAACAAATAGCCATGGTTTCCTGACTATGGACATTGGATGTCATTGATAACGGGATCACATCATTAGGAGAATGATGTGATGGACAAGACCCAATCCTAAGCATAGCACAAGATCGTGTAGTTCATTTGCTAAAGCTTTTCTAATGTCAAGTATCCGTTTCTTAGACCATGAGATTGTGTAACTCCCGGATACCGTAGGAGTGCTTTGGGTATGCCAAACATCACAACGTAACTGGGTGACTATAAAGGTACACTACATGTATCTCCGAAAGTCTCTGTTGGGTTGACACGAATCGAGACTGGGATTTGTCACTCCGTATGACGGAGAGGTATCTCTGGGCCCACTCGGTAATGCATCATCATAATGAGCTCAATGTGACCAAGTGGTTGGTCACGGGATCATGCATTACGCAACGAGTAAAGTGACTCGCTGGTAACGAGATTGAACGAGGTATTGGGATACCGACGATCAAATCTCGGGCAAGTAATGTACCGATTAACAAAGGGAATTGTATACGGGATTACTTGAATCCTCGACATCGTGGTTCATCCGATGAGATCATCGTGGAACATGTAGGATCCACCATGGGTATCCAGATCCCGCTGTTGGTTATTGGCCAGAGAGCTGTCTCGGTCATGTCTGCGTGATTCCCGAACCCGTAGGGTCTACACACTTAAGGTTCGGTGACGCTAGGGTTATTAGGAAGACTTGTATGTGATTACCGAATATTGTTCAGAGTCCCTGGATGAGATCCCGTACGTCACGAGGAGTTCCGGAATGGTCCGGAGGTGAAGATTTATATATAGGAAGTTGTAATACGGTCACCGGAAAGTTTCGGGGTGATACCGGTATTGTCCCGGGGCCACCGGAAGGGTTCCGGGGGTCCACCGGGAGGGGCCACCTCTCCCGGAGGGCCTCATGGGCCGTGGAAGGAAGGGAACCAGCCCATGGTGGGCTGGGCGCATCCCCCCTTGGGCCCATGTGCCTAGGGTTGGGGGGGGGGACCCTAAAGGGGGCGCCCCCCTTGCTTGGTGGGCAAGTCCCCCCCCCCTTGGCCGCCCCCCCTCTAGATCTCATCTAGAGGGGGGCGGCCCCCTTCCTCCTTCCCCTATAAATATAGGGGTGAGGGGAGGGATGCACGCACACCTCCAAGGCGCAGCCCCTCCCCTTCCTAACACCTCTCCTCCTCCGCAGAAGCTTGGCGAAGCCCTGCCGGAGTACTACCTCTCCATCACCACCATGCCGTCGTGCTGCTACTGGAGCTCTCTTCCTAAACCTCTCCCTCCTCCTTGCTGGATCAAGGTGCGGGAGACGTCTCCGCTCCGTACGTGTGTTGAACGCGGAGGCATCGTCCGTTCGGCGCTAGGATCTTCGGTGATTTGGATCACGATGAGTACGACTCCATCAACCCTGTTCTCTTGAACGCTTCCGCTCGCGATCTACAAGGGTATGTAGATGCACTCCTATCTCACTCGTTGCTAGATGACTCCATAGATTGATCTTGGTGATGCGTAGAAAATTTTTATTTTCTGCAACGACCTCCAACAGTGGCATCATGAGCTAGGTCTATGCGTAGTTTCTATGCACGAGTAGAACACAATTTTGTTGTGGGCATAGATTTTGTCAATTTACTTGCCACTACTAGTCTTATCTTGTTTCGGCGGCATCGTGGGATGAAGCGGCCCGGACCAACCTTACACATACGCTTACGTGAGACAGGTTCCACCAACTGACATGCACTAGTTGCATAAGGTGGCTAGCGGGTGTCTGTCTCTCCCACTTTAGTCGGATCGGATTCGATGAAAAGGGTCCTTATGAAGGGTAAATAGAAATTGGCATATCACGTTGTGGTTTTGGCGTAGGTAAGAATCATTCTTGCTAGAACCCTATAGCAGCCACGTAAAAACTTGCGACAACAATTAGAGGACGTCTAACTTGTTTTTGCAGCATATGCCTTGTGATGTGATATGGCCAAAAGGATGTGATGAATGAAATATATGTGATGTATGAGATTGATCATGTTCTTGTAATAGGAATCACGACTTTCATGTCGATGAGTATGACAACCGGCAGGAGGCATAGGAGTTGTCTTTATTTATTGTATGACCTGCATGTCACTGAATAACGCCATGTAATTACTTTACTTCTTTGCTAAACCGTTAGCCATAGTAGTAGAAGTAATAGTTGGCGAACAACTTCATGGAGACACGATGATGGAGATCATGATGATGGAGATCATGGTGTCATGCCGGTGACGATGATGATCATGGCGCCCCGAAGATGGAGATCAAAGCAAAATGATATTGGCCATATCATGTCACTATTTGATTGCATGTGATGTTTATCATGTTTTTGCATCTTATTTGCTTAGAAACGACGGTAGTAAATAAGATGATCCCTCATAACAATTTCAAGAAAGTGTTCCCCCTAACTGTGCGCCGTTGCGAAAGCTCGTTGTTTCGAAGCACCACGTGATGATCGGGTGTGATAGATCCTAATGTTCACATACAACGGGTGTAAGCCAGATTTACACATGCAAAACACTTAGGTTGACTTGACGAGCCTAGCATGTACATACATGGCCTCGGAACACAAGAGACCGAAAGGTCGAACATGAGTCGTATAGAAGATACGATCAACATGGAGATGTTCACCGATGATGACTACTCTGTCTCACGTGATGATTGGACACGGTCTAGTTGACTCGGATCATGTATCACTTAGATGACTAGAGGGATGTCTATCTGAGTGGGAGTTCATTAAATAATTTGATTAGATGAACTTAATTATCATGAACTTAGTCTAAAACCTTTGGAAAATGTCTTGTAGATCAAATGGCCCATGCTCATGTTAACCTCAACTTCAACGCGTTCCTAGAGAAAACCAAGCTGAAAGATGATGGCAACAACTATACAGACTGGGTCCGGAACCTGAGGATCATCCTCATAGCTGCCAAGAAAGTATATGTCCTAGAAGCACCGCTAGGTGAAGCACCCGTCCCAGCGAACCAAGATGTTATGAACGCTTGGCAGTCGCGTGTTGATGATTACTCCCTCGTTCAGTGCGGCATGCTTTACAGCTTAGAACCGGGGCTCCAAAAGCGTTTTGAGCAGCACGGAGCATATGAGATGTTCCAAGAGCTGAAAATGGTTTTCCAAGCTGATGCCCGGGTCAAGAGATATGAAGTCTCCGACAAGTTCTACAGTTGTAAGATGGAGGAAAATAGTTCTGTCAGCGAGCACATACTCAAAATGTCTGGGTTGCACAACCGCTTGTCCCAGCTGGACATTAACCTCCCAGATGAGGCGGTCATTGACAGAATCCTTCAGCCGCTCCCACCTAGCTACAAGAGCTTTGTGATGAACTACAATATGCAGGGGATGGTGAAAACTATTCCTGAGGTATTTTCAATGCTGAAATCAGCAGAGGTAGAAATCAAAAAGGAACATCAAGTGTTGATGGTCAATAAAACCACTAGTTTCAAGAAAGGCAAGGGCAAGAAGAACTTCAAGAAGGACAGCAAGGGAGTTGTCAGGAAGAAGCCAAAGCATGGACCCAAACCTGAGACTAAGTGCTTTTATTGCAAAGGGAACGGTCACTGGAAGCGGAACTGCCGCAAGTACTTAGCGGATAAGAAGGCCGGCAACACCAAAGGTATATGTGATATACATGTTATTGATGTGTACCTTACCAGTACTCGTAGTAGCTCCTGGGTATTTGATACCGGTGCGGTTGCTCATATTTGTAACTCAAAACAGGAGCTGCGAAATAAGCGGAGACTGGCGAAGGACGAGGTGACGATGCACGTAGGGAATGGTTCCAAGGTCGATATGATCGCCGTCGGCACGCTACCTCTACATTTACCTACGGGATTAGTTTTAAACCTCAATAATTATTATTTAGTGCCAGCTTTGAGCATGAACATTGTATCTGGATCTCGTTTAATGCGAGATGGCTACTCATTTAAATCCGAGAATAATGGTTGTTCTATTTATATGAGAGATATGTTTTATGGTCATGCCCGGCTGGTCAATGGTTTATTCTTAATGAATCTCGAACGTGATGTTACACATATTCATAGTGTGAATACCAAAAGATGTAAGATTGATAACGATAGTCCCACGTATCTATGGCACTGCCGGCTTGGTCACATTGGTGTTAAACGCATGAAGAAGCTCCATACTGATGGACTTTTGGAGTCTCTTGATTTTGAATCATTTGACACGTGTGAACCATGCCTCATGGGCAAAATGACCAAGACTCAATTCTCCGGAACAATGGAGCGAGCAACCAACTTATTGGAGATTATACATACTGATGTGTGCGGTCCAATGAGCGTTGAGGCTTGTGGTGGCTATCATTATGTTCTCACCCTCGCTGATGACTTGAGTAGATATGGGTATGTCTACTTGATGAAACACAAGTCTGAGACCTTTGAAAAGTTCAAGGAATTTCAGAATGAGGTAGAGAATCAATGTGACAGAAAAATAAAGTTCTTAGGATCAGATCGTGGAGAATATTTAAGTCACGAATTTGGTACGCACTTAAGGAAATGTGGAATCGTTTCACAACTCACGCCGCCCGGAACACCTCAGCGTAACGGTGTGTCCGAACATCGTAATCGCACTCTATTGGATATGGTGCGATCTATGATGTCACTCACTGATTTGCCGCTATCATTTTGGGGATACGCTCTAGAGACAGCTACATTCACTTTAAATAGGGCACCATCTAAATACGTTGAGATGACACCATATGAATTATGGTTTGGGAAGAAACATAAGCTGTCATTTCTAAAAGTCTGGGGATGCGATGCTTATGTCAAGAAACTTCAACCTTAAAAGCCTGAACCTAAGTCATAAAAATGCGTCTTCATAGGATACCCTAAGGAAACCATTGGGTATACCTTCTACCTCAGATCCGAAGGCAAGATCTTTGTTGCCAAGAACGGGTCCTTTCTGGAGAAAGAGTTTCTCTCGAAAGAAGTAAGTGGGAGGAAAGTGGAACTTGATGAAGTACTACCTCTTGAACCGGTAAGTAGCGCAGCTCAGGAAGATGTTCCTGTGGTGCCTGCACCGACTAGAGAGGAAATTAATGATGATGATCAAGGTACTTCGGATCAAGTTACTACTGAACTTCGTAGGTCCACAAGGACACGTTCCACACCAGAGTGGTATGGAAACCCTGTCCTGGAAATCATGTTGTTAGACAACAGTGAACCTTCGAACTATGAAGAAGCGATGGCGGGCCCAGATTCCAACAAATGGCTTGAAGCCATGCAATCCGAGATAGGATCCGTGTATGAAAACAAAGTATGGACTTTGACAGACTTGCCCGATGATCGGCGAGCGATAGAAAATAAATGGATCTTTAAGAAGAAGACGGACGCAGATGGTAATGTTACCATCTATAAAGCTTGACTTGTCGCTAAGGGTTATCAGCAAGTTCAAGGGGTTGACTACGATGAGACTTTCTCTCCCGTAGCGAAGCTGAAGTCCGCCCGAATCATGTTAGCAATTGCCGCATACTATGATTATGAGATATGGAAAATGGACGTCAAAACGGCATTCCTTAACGGCTATCTTAAGGAAGAACTGTATATGATGCAACCGGAAGGTTTTGTCGATCCTGAGAATGCTAACAAGGTATGCAAGCTCCAGTGATCCATTTATGGGCTGGTGCAAGCATCTCGGAGTTGGAACATTCGCTTTGATGAGATGATCAAAGCGTTTGGGTTTATGCAGACTTATGGAGAAGCCTGCGTTTACAAGAAAGTGAGTGGGAGCTCTGTAGCATTTCTCATATTATATGTGGATGACATACTTTTGATGGGAAATGATATAGAACTTTTGGACATCATAAAGGCCCACTTGAATAAGTGTTTTTCAATGAAGGACCTTGGAGAAGTTGCTTACATATTAGGCATCAAGATCTATAGGGATAGATCGAGACGCCTCATAGGTCTTTCACAAAGCACATACCTTGACAAGATATTGAAGAAGTTCAATATGGACCAGTCCAAGAAGGGGTTCTTGCCTGTGTTGCAAGGTGTGAAATTGAGCTCAGCTCAATCCCCGACCACGGCAGAAGATAAAGAAAAGATGAGTGTCATTCCCTATGCCTCGGCCATAGGGTCTATTATGTATGCCATGTTGTGTACTAGACCTGATGTAAACCTTGCCGTAAGTTTGGTTGCAAGACACCAAAGTAATCCAGGCATGGAACACTGGACGGCGGTCAAGAATATACTGAAGTACCTGAAAAGGACTAAGGATATGTTTCTTGTTTATGGAGGTGACGAAGAGCTCGTCGTAAAGGGTTACGCCGATGCTAGCTTCAACACAGATCTGGATGACTCCAAGTCACAAACCGGATACATGTATATTTTGAATGGTGGGGCAGTAAGCTGGTGCATCAGCAAGCAGAGCGTCGTGGCGGGATCTACATGTGAAGTGGAGTACATGGCAGCCTCGGAGGCAGCGCATGAAGCAATCTGGATGAAGGAGTTCATCACCAACCTAGGAGTTATTCCCAACGTGTAGGGGCCGATCACTCTCTTATGTGACAACACTGGAGCTATTGCCCTTGCCAAGGAGCCCAGGTTTCACAAGAAGACCAGGCACATCAAGCGTCGCTTCAACTCCATTCGTGAAAATGTTCAAGATGGAGACATAGATATTTGCAAAGTGCATACGGATCAGAATGTCACAGATCCGTTGACTAAACCTCTTCCGCAAGCAAAACATGGTCAACACCAGAACTCTATGGGTGTTCGATTCATCACAGTGTAACTAGATTATTGACTCTAGTGCAAGTGGGAGACTGTTGGAAATATGCCCTAGAGGAAATAATAAAATGATTATTATTATATTTCCTTGTTCATGATAATTGTCTATTGTTCATGCTATAATTGTATTAACCGGAAACAGTGATACATGTGTGAATACATAGACCACAACATGTCCCTAGTGAGCCTCTAGTTGACTAGCTCTTGATTGACAGATAGCCATGCTTTCCTGACTATGGACATTGGATGTCATTAATAACGGGATCACATCATTAGGAGAATGATGTGATGGACAAGACCCAATCCTAAGCATAGCACAAGATCGTGTAGTTCGTTTGCTAAAGCTTTTCTAATGTCAAGTATCAGTTTCTTAGACCATGAGATTGTGTAACTCCCGGATACCGTAGGAGTGCTTTGGGTGTGCCAAACGTCACAACGTAACTGGGTGACTATAAAGGTACACTACAGGTATCTCCGAAAGTCTCTATTGGGTTGACACGAATCGAGACTGGGATTTGTCACTCCGTATGACGGAGAGGTATCTCTGAGCCCACTTGGTAATGCATCATCAGAATGAGCTCAATGTGACCAAGTGGTTGGTCACGGGATCATGCATTACGCAATGAGTAAAGTGACTTGCCGGTAACGAGATTGAACGAGGTATTGGGATACCGACGATCGAATCTCGGGCAAGTAACATACCGATTGACAAAGGGAATTGTATATGGGATTACTTGAATCCTCGACATCGTGGTCCATCCGATGAGATCATCATGGAACATGTAGGAGCCAACATGGGTATCCAGATCCCGCTATTGGTTATTGGCCGGAGAGCTGTCTCGGTCATGTCTGCGTGATTCCCGAACCCGTAGGGTCTACAAACTTAAGGTTCGGTGACGCTAGGGTTATTAGGAAGACTTGTATGTGATTACCGAATGTTGTTCGGAGTCCCGGATGAGATCCCATATGTCACGAGGAGTTCCGGAATGGTCCGAAGGTGAAGATTTATATATGGGAAGTTGTAATACGGTCACCTGAAAGTTTCAGGGTCATACCGGTATTGTACCGGGGCCACCGGAAGGGTTCCAGGGGTCCACCGGGAGGGGCCATCTCTCCTGGAGGGCCTCATGGGCCGTGAAAGGAAGGGAACCAGCCCCTAGTGGGCTGGGCGCATCCCCCCTGGGCCCATGCGCCTAGGGTTGGGGGGGGGGACCCTAAGGGGGCGCCCCCCCTTGCTTGGGGGGCAAGTCCCCCCTGCCCCCCCTCTAGATCTCATCTAGAGGGGCCGGCCCCCTTCCTCCTTCCCCTATAAATAGAGGGGCGAGGGGAGGGCTTCACACACACCTCCAAGGCACAGCCCCTCTGAGGGAGTCCTGGATTAGGGGGTATCCGGACAGCCGGACTGTATACACCATCCGGACTATTGAAGCGTGAAGATACAAGACTCAAGACTACGGCCCGTGTCCGGATGGGACTCTCCTTTGCATGGAAGACAAGCTTGGCGATCCAGATATTATGTTTCCTTCCTTGTAACCGACTCCATGTCAACCCTAGCTTTCTCCGGTGTCTATATAAACCGGAGAGGATGGTCCTTAGAAGGTCGATCACAATTACAATCATACCATCATAGGCTAGCTCTTAGGGTTTAGCCTCTACGATCTCGTGGTAGATCTACTCTTGTACTACTCATATCTTCAATATTAATCAAGCAGGAAGTAGGGTTTTACCTCCATCGAGAGTGCCCGAACCTGGGTAAACATTGTGTCCCTTGCTTCCTGTTACCCTCAGCCTAAGACGCACAGATCGGGACCCCCTACCCGAGATCCGCCGGTTTTGACACCGACATTGGTGCTTTCATTGAGAGTTCCTCTGTGTCGTTGCTTTGAGCTTGATGGCGTCTTCAATCGCCAACAACACCGTCCAGGGCGAGACTTTTCTCCCCGGACAGATCTTTGTGTTCGGCGGCTTCGTACTGCGGGCCAATTTGCTTTGTCATCTGGAGCAGATCGACAGCTATGCCCCTGGCCACCAGGTCAGGTTCGTAAACTAGAACTACACGACAGATATTCGCGGAGACTTGATCTTCGACAGATTTGGGCCTGTGCCAGGAGCGTCGAACAGTCACGACGAGCATGGCCTAGACCTACTGTTGGACAATGTTTGTGATATCATCCCTGCAGAAGCCCCGGATCTAAATCCGGAGCAGGTCGCGTTGCCTAAGGACGGAGGGGTGGACCCCGCCCCGCAGGCCGCATACTCATCGGTAGTGGAGCCGAACACAGGTCTCACCTCTATGGAGGCCTGTAACCCTGGGCCCCTGGACTCGTGTCCGGTTGTTGGCTCCGGTCCGCACACCCTCGAGCCCGCCGATCCAGGTTGGGCTCCGATAATGGAGTTTACCGCTGCGGACATCTTTCAGTACTCACCCTTCGGCGACATGCTGTCTCTCTTTGTTAGGAGGCTCTGGCCGAACTATGTCCGGCTTGAGTGGGAAGCAGGCGACGAAGGAATTCGCTGCCCACCCACCACCCACTTCATTGCCACGGTCGATGATTTAACCGATGTGCTTGACTTTGACTCCGAAGACATCGACGGTATGGACGATGATGCAGGAGACACACAGGAGCCACCGCCACAGGGCAGTGGATAGCCGCCTCTTTATACGATACATATATTGTGGACACTCCGAAGGAAACCAATGGCGACGAGGCAACGGAGGATAACCCCTCAGGGGGAAAAGCTAGGCATGGGCGCCTTCAGCGCCGTTCCAAGCCCCGCCACATCAATATCGGCCCCGGAGATGAAAGCAATCCGGATAGTGCCTAAGAGGAATACATCCCTGATCAACCTACCTTCAAGCAGACCGGAAAGGCCACAGTGGGATACTTGGAGATGTACAACTATACACCCCCCTCCGAAGACGAGGTATGCCTCGGCAACGACGAATTCAGCACGCCTGAAGATCCAGTGGAACGAGTTCGCTTCAAGCGACAACTCATGGCCATGGCAAGGAGCTTGCAAAGGAAGCAAGAGCAACTTAAAGTCGACCAGGATTTGCTAATGGATAGGTGGACCAAGATCCTGGCCACCGAAAAGTACGGACTCGACCGCCCTAACAAAGGGCATACGCGGCACAATTGGCTACCTCAACCCAAGCAGGCGATCCAAAGGCACACAACCCGACGTCCGCACATCACTACGGTCCAAGACAGCAAGAAGGACACACGAAGAGGCATCCTCAAGACTCGGCGCAATGGTCATAAACGTCAAGTCAGGGGCGTTGGTGCCAAGTCCAGCAACTCCCAATCCGGTCAACGAACAAAGAACAGCTCGATCCTATTCGGCCCGAGCCACATACTTGATCAACCATGTGAAATTCACGGTACTCCTAGAAGGACGGCAAAGCATACCAATAGAGAATGCCGGATCCTCAAAACAAAGCGACCGGTCGTGTGCCAGAAAAAATGAAGGGAGGCGTTTAGTCAAGAGACCCCCCAGAGCACAATAGTACGGCCGATCGCCCCCTATCATACAAACCACATCAATTCAATTGTCGTACCCCCAGACCTAGTAGTCCAGGGGCTCCATAACACATAAAGCCCACACGGGTATGAATCTACAAATAAACACCTTCTATAAGGTGTCCGGTGCAAAGGCCAAGTTCATTGGCCCACCGCTCGAATGGTTGTTCTCAAATAACCAAAAAATGTCATGCCATCGGCGCATCCCCCTCATACGGTAACCCACCATGTGCCAACGGGATGAACCACGTCGACTAGATTCCATGTGGCAAACCAGTAGGCCAACGCTGGTGATATACTCACACCCACGTGCAAGGCTGAACCCCGCCCTTAGAGCGGAAATCATACAGCTGCCAAAGTAGCAAGTCGTGCATACCTATCAAAATTTTGATATAACAGCCAACTATCCGGACACCAACCAAGGAGTCCGTGCTGCTTCACGGTATATCGGTTGGGGTCACCAGGGTCCAATCAGGAACCCTTAGACCAACCACAAGAGGACGTTTGGCTGCCTCTGAGCATTTACCTTCACAAACTAGCTTTTATGCAGAACATGATTGGCGGCGTGGAATCGGCCCGGACACACAAGGACAGGACCATGCAGGTAGAAGGCAGTTCGGATTCACTTTCAATCCATTCAAAGCCCCCCCAGTCCGGCCATCACAGGTTCCGCCAAAAAACCATCCCTTTTTCATAATCATAAATCACACTCATATGCATAGACATATCATCCTACTGCACTGCGTAGACTTAAATAACATGCACCGGCCGTCGTTTATCATCGACACCTCTTTGCCACAATACAACAACCATGCTTCGTGTTATGCCTGGTTATGCCAGGGGCTTCACAATACGGCAACAAAGTCCGACCACCTTCTCGGTCGCTCGGCACCCCGAACTTATAACACTATATGCATCAGCTCCGAATCATGTCTTGGGTCATTGGTTGGGTTTGCCCGGCTCCCATGTTTTGGTACCTTACGTTCCGTTCCATCGTCTAAGGTAGCACTGGGAGAACTACTGCGATTGTGTCCCGGTTCTGCCGGACGAGCACCTCAGTAGAGAAAGCCGAAAACCGACTGTCATGATGCAGCGAGAGCCGGTCAGCTGTTTGAGAGGTTGTAAAATCCTTCAAGATTTATTCCGCACAACGCCATCATAAATGCAGACTGCAACGGATCGGTTTTCCGATCAGGCTCCAATATAGCCCCTAGTTCGGCCATCCGAACACTAGGGGTTGCGCCGACCATACTCGAATTCCTATGGCTAAGTGAGAGTAGTAAAGCCCTATAGTCCGATTGCCTGGTTCGTGATGAGCAACACCTCCTCCTAAGGACCCAATCATTGGATAAAGAGTGTTCAGAAATATCCCGAACACCCCCGTACTTCTCACGTGGGGGCTGAAGCCGACGACTGGCCAACTCTTAGAATTTACATACAATAAACAGCCGCGCAGGAAGAACATATGTTCACGCAAAATAGGCAATATATAATAAAAGTGCCATTATCCCATATTACAAATATTGGCAAGAATGCCTTCAGGGAAATATAATGTCTTTGGTGCACTTATCTGCCGCCAGGCGGGCCCCCTTCAGTACACCTTCATAGTACAGTTCGGGCTTGCGATGCTCCTTACCCTCCGGTGGCCCCTCAGTTATCAGCTTCTCCGCATCAAGCTTCCCCCAATGCACTTTTGCATGGGCAAGCGCCATGCATGCACCTTCTATACAGATTGATCGCTTGATAGAATCAAGCTGAGGACATGCACCCACAATCCGCTTCACGAGTCCGAAGTAGCTGCTTGGAATTGGCTCTGCAGGCCACAACCGGATAACCAAGTCCTTCATGGCTAGTTCGGCCACTTGGTGCAGTTCGACTAGCTGCTTCAGCTGATCGATAAAAGGCACCGGATAGTTCGGCGCCAAATACTGTGACCAGAAGTTCCTCTCCGCAGACTCCCTCTCCTCGGTCCGGTAAAATTGGGCAGCATCTGATATGCTACGAGGCAGATCCGCAAACACCCTTGTAAACTCAATAATTCAGCTTGCCGCTTAGAGTTCTCCACACTATAGCATAATAATGGCCATAGATACAATAGGCCTTACCAGCCGCAACTTTCCGGGCCTCCTGAATGTCCCGTACATCACCTCAGGCTTCTTCCCGAGCATCTTCCGCGGCTTGGAGAGCTTGGGCAAGTTCGGATTCTTTCCCTACTAGACTCTGCTCCAAGCTCTCGCTTTTTGTCATAGCCTCCTGGAGCTCCCGCTCAGCTGTGACGACCCTGGCCTCGTGTTTTTCACGAAGCACCTGTTCGGCGACAGCCTTCTCGTGGGCATCAACCACTGCCTTCTTCAGCGCCTCATATTCGGCACTTGCTCCTAGGGCGTATAACATAAATACTTTTCAATAGGCACACTTATTCATTCATGCCTAATGCAAGACAATGTTTAAACATACCTTGCTTCTCCTCTAATTGCTTCCTCACACGGCTAAGTTCTTCCTCGGCCCATGCCAAGCTCTGCTTCAGTATGGACACTTCCGCCTGATATGCGGTCGTCTTCTCCTCAGACGTCTGTTTTGAAACAAAGAGGTACACGTCATTAACAAGGGTTCACACGAAAAGCGGAGTTGATCCCCTGCCTGACTCTCTATCTTTTGCCAGACAGTGTATCAGGGGCTACTACTCATATTATGATGATTCCTCAAAGTTTCCTTAGAAACCATACCTTAAAAGCCTTTATAAGGCCAAGGCATGACTCATTCAGCCCGCTTTCGGCAGACTGAATCTTTCCAACCACCGCACCCATGAGGGTCCGATGTTCATCAACGATAGACGCGTTCTTCAACGCTGTCGATAGACCGCCCGACAGCTCTGCGTAGACAGAGGTTGCCGGTGGAGTAGGCAAACCTCCCTCCTTGAAGGGTGGCCGCTCGCCCGATCCTGGAGCCTTAGAGGTCTCCAAAACCTTATCCGGCTCGGGGTCTCCTCGAGACGACACCTCGGTGTCGCGCCTGGACTCCGGAAAAAGAGCCTCCGGAGGCGTCTCGCTTGCCACAGCATCCGAACTCAATGAATCCTCCGATGATGACTGTCCGGCAGGAGATCTCGCCGGGCTGTATGAGATATGGCGACAATTAAAACTACTATACTCAGACGACCCTGAATGCATAGGCGCATTCGGGATTCAGTTACTTACGATTTTTCCAGGGGCTGGGCTCTGGGATCCCACTCTGGGCCGCTGTCGGCAGCCGGGGTGGATGCCTCTGGATGGGAACCTCTCCCCCTCTTGGGCGATTCGGCCTCCAGGGACGGGGAAGCCGCGCGCTTCTTCCCACCTACAGAGTGAGGCTCGCCCTCCTTTGCTTCCTCCTCTTCGTCTTCGGAAGAAGGAGCGTCGCTGGAGTCTTCGGATTTAGCGTCCGAAGTCTCGCAGCGACGGAGGCCACTCCGGGTCTTCTTGACCTTCTTGGAGTCCTCCTTCTTTGGCGCCTCGTAAGGCACGAGGACCAGCATCTTCGTTAGAAGAGGTCCGGCCGGTTCCTCCGGCAGTGGGGCCGGACAATGCATCCGCTCCACCTTCTTAATCCATCCCTGAGGTCACGATGAAACACGATTAAAATGTCTCCCTCATGACATGCCAACTGAAGCATGGATGGACAGGGCGTGATTGTAACTTACTGGGCTTGGAGAATGGGATAATTGATACCCCCGATCCTCGGCGGAGTCTGGCCATGATTTGCTAGACTTGAAGAACACCTTCCAGATATCCTCGTGGGAGGAGTCATAGAGCTCCTGAAGGGTCTGGTGCTCGGTTGGGTTGAACTCCCACAAAGTGCTTGCTTGATGCTGATAAGGTAGAACCAGGCGAACTAGCATCACCTGGACTACGTCGACGAGTTTGATGTCCTTGTCAACCGCGCTTCGAACGTGCGTCTGGAGCAGTGATAGCTCATCGGACAAGGACCAGTTCGGGCCCTTCTTGGGCCAGGACGTGAGGCGTAGTGGAGCTCCGGATCTGAACTCAGGAGCTGTAGCCCACTTTTTGCCGCGTGGTTCGGTGATATAAAACCACTGCTGCTGCCACTCCTTGACGAAGTCGTTGAAAGTGCCCTTCGGCCAAACGGCCTTGGGCATCTTGCTCACCATGGCACCGCCGCACTCGGCGTGTTTGCCACTTACCACCTTGGGATTCACATTGAAAATCTTCAGCCATAGGCCGAAGTGAGGCGGAATCCGGAGAAAGGCCTCGCACACGACGATGAACGTCGAGATATTGAGAAAAGAGTTGGGGGAAAGATCATGAAAATCAATCCCATAGTAATACATAACTCCACGGACAAATGGGTGGAGGGGAAACCCGAGCCCGCGAACAAAATGGGGAAGGAACACGACTCTCTCGTGAGGCTCCGGAGTAGGGACGACCTGTCCCACCGGTGGGAGACGGTGGCCAATCTTCTTGGCCAGACACCCGGCTTCCCGGAGCTTCTTGATATCCTTCTCCCGGATGGTAGAGGCCATCCATCTGCCTCCTGCTCCGGATCCGGACATCTTTGGAAGACCTCTCTTCGATGAGAAAAAAGTAAGAATGCTTGGGCGCTGGGGCTCGAGCAGAGGGGAATGAGTTAGCAGAAGGAGAAGGCATGGGTAAAGAGGAAGAGACCTTATCTCTTTATAAGAGGCGGTAAAAGTTTTTTGCGCCTCCCCGCTTGCCTGGTAGAACCCGCTCGCCCCCCACTCGCGGCGATTAGCGGTGCGGTTGGATTACCCACACCCGTATTGATGAGGATCCCGTGATAAGGGGACACGATCTCTGCTTTGACAAGGTGTGTCAAGGAAACCGCCTCGCAATACGCGTTCTGGCTGGTTGTGGAAAAATGGTTCGAATAATGACCTGACCATAATGACATATCACGTCGTCTAAAAATTGTCAGCTGAAGTATCATTCTCTCTACGGTAGTATGTGGAGATCATTTTTGCAGATCCGGACACGGTCTACGTGTTCGATAATAACCTTGGAGTATTCGGAAGGAGGAACCCGCCTTGCAATACCGAAGACAAGACTGTGCGCCGGACTCATCGTCATTGAAGCCTGGTTCAGGGGCTACTGAGAGAGTCCTGGATTAGGGGGTATCCGGACAGCCGGACTGTATACACCATTCGGACTATTGAAGCGTGAAGATACAAGACTCAAGACTTCGGCCCGTGTCCGGATGGGACTCTCCTTTGCGTGGAAGACAAGCTTGGCGATCCGGATATTATGTTTCCTTCCTTGTAAGCGACTCCATGTAAACCCTAGCTCTCTCCGGTGTCTATATAAACCGGAGAGGATGGTCCTTAGAAGGCCGATCGCAATTACAATCATACCATCATAGGCTAGCTCTTAGGGTTTAGCCTCTACGATCTCGTGGTAGATCTACTCTTGTACTACTCATATCTTCAATATTAATCAAGCAGGAAGTAGGGTTTTACCTCCATCCAGAGGGCCCGAACCTGGGTAAACATTGTGTCCCTTGCTTCCTGTTACCATCAGCCTAAGACGCACAGATCGGGACCCCCTACCCGAGATCCGCCGGTTTTGACACCGACACCCTCCCCTCCCCAACACCTCTCCTCCTCCGCAGAAGCTTGGTGAAACCCTGCTGGAGTACTACCTCTCCATCACCGCCACGCCGTCGTGCTGCTGCTGGAGCTCTCTTCCTCAACCTCTCCCTCCTCCTTGCTGGATCAAGGTGTGGGAGACGTCTCCGCTCCGTACGTGTGTTGAATGCGGAGGTGCCATCCGTTCGGCGCTAGGATCTTCGGTGATTTGGATCACGACGAGTACGACTCCATCAACCCCGTTCTCTGGAATGCTTCCGCTCGCGATCTACAAGGGTATGTAGATGCACTCCTATCTCACTAGTTGCTAGATGACTCCATAGATTGATCTTGGTGATGCATATTATTTTTTTATTTTCTGCAACTATCTCCAACAATTACCAGGATCATGGAGCTGGAGGAAGAACTCAAGTCTATACGCGATGGATATGAGGAGGAAATGACGATACTCGTGGAGAAGAATGACGATCTAACAAGGAAGCTAGGAGTATTCATGGGAGACCCCGCGCCAGGAGGAGAAGACGATGATTCCAAGGACATTCGCTCGGAGGACTACATCATCATCGACGACACCGACTCAGACCCCGACGATAGTGATCATAACTATGTTGATGAAGCTGGAGCAGATATCATGGAGTCTTCCACTGTCTAAAACTTCTAGTCGATCACCATATCAGTAGTACTATTCCCCCATGTTTGAATTGATTGTATGCCCTTATTTGAATTGATTGACTAGTTAGACCGATTGTTACAAAAGACCATATCAGTAGTATTCCCCCATGTTTGTAACGATAGTTAGACCGATTGTATGCCCTTGTTTGAATTGATTGAAGTGATATGTTTGTGTTTGTCTCATGTGCATATGGGTAGTGTTTTCCCCTTTAAACCTCATTTTATTCTGTTTTCTCACCTTTTCTAAACCCATCAGATGCCTCCGAGACGTGACAATGGATTTGCATTCCCACCGGAGCTCACTCAGTTGATACAGCATCAGAATACCCTGATGCATCTACTAGTTCAGAATTAGAATCAGGGGAACAACAACAACAACCCACCACCACCACCACCTGTTGATCACTTAGCCCATTTTCTAAGGCTGAATCCACCGATGTTCTCTAGTAGCACCGAGCCGATTGTTGCAGATGATTGGCTCCGCAAGATTGGAAGGGAGCTGACCACTGCAGGATGCACCGATGCGGAAAGAGTGTGTTTTGCCGCACATTGATAACCCACAAGTATAGGGGATCGCAACAGCTTTCTAGGGTAGAGTATTGAACCCAAATTTATTGATTCGACACAAGGGGAGCCAAAGAATATTCTTAAGTATTAGCATTTGAGTTGTCAATTCAAACACACCTGGATAACTTAGTATGTGCAGCAAAGTATTTAGTAGCAAAGTAGTATGATAGTAATGGTAACAGTGGCAAAAGTAAAGATAGCAATTTTGTAGTAGTTGTAACAGTAGCAACTAAAAAGTAAATAAGAAAAGCACAATATGTGAAAAGCTCGTAGGCATTGGATCAGTGATGGATAATTATGTCGGATGCGATTCCTCATGTAATAGCTATAACATAGGGTGACATAGAACTAGCTCCAGTTCATCAATGTAATGTAGGCATGTATTCCAAATATAGTCATACGTGCTTATGGAAAAGAACTTGCATGACATCTTTTGTCCTACCCTCCCATGACAGCGGGGTCCTAGTGGAAACTAAGGGATATTAAGGCCTCCTTTTAATAGAGTACCAGACCAAAGCATTAACACATAGTGAATACATGAACTCCTCAAACTACGGTCATCATCGAGAAGTATCCCGATTATTGTCACTTCGGGGTTGTCGGATCATAACACATAATAGGTGACTATAGACTTGCAAGATAGGATCAAGAACTCACATATATTCGTGAAAACATAATAGGTTCAGATCTGAAATCATGGCACTCGGGCCCTAGTGACAAGCATTAAGCATAGCAAAGTCATAGCAACATCAATCTCAGAACATAATGGATACTAGGGATCAAACCCTAACAAAACTAACTTGATTACATGGTAAATCTCATCCAACCCATCACCGTCTAGCAAGCCTACGATGGAATTACTCATGCACGGTGGTGAGCATCATGAAATTGGTGATGGAGGATGGTTGATGATGACAACAGCGACGAATCCCCCTCTCCGGAGCCCCGAACAGACTCCAGATCAGCCCTCCCGAGAAAGATTAGGGCTTGGCGGCGGCTTCGTATCGTAAAACGTGATAAAACTTTCTCTCTGATTTTTCTCTCCGTGAAACGGAATATATAGAGTTGGAGTTGAGGTCGATGGAGCATTAGGGGGCCCACGAGACAGGGGGCACGCCCAGGGGGAGGGGGCGCACCCCCCACCCTTGTGGACAGGGTGTGGGCCCCCTGGCCTTGATTCTTTCGCCAGCATTTTTTATATTTTCCACAAGTTATCCCCGTGGATTTTCAGGTCATTCCGAGAACTTTTATTTTCTGCACAATAAACAACACCATGGTAGTTCTGCTGAAAACAGCGTCAGTCCGGGTTAGTTTCATTCAAATCATGCAAATTAGTGTCCAAAATAAGGGAAAAAGTGTTTGGAAAAGTAGATACGTTGGAGACGTATCACACATCAGCTTGATGGACCCGCAACATCATGGTGGGAGAATTTCACAGCCACTTACCCCATCGACACTGTCACATGGGACCAGTTCCAGCAAGCTTTCCGCACTGCCCATGTTTCAGCAGGAGCTATGGCCATGAAGAAGCGCGAGCTTCACAATTTGCGCCAAGGAGGACGCACAGTGGGCCAGTATGTGGATGAGTTTAGTAAGTTATCACGTTATGCCCCAGATGACGTCGCTACCGATGCTGCTAAGCAGGAGAAGTTTCTGGAAGGACTGAATGATGAGCTGAGCATGTAGTTGATGGTGGCAACCTTCAACAACTACCATGAGTTGGTATATAGATCTGTCATGATTGAAGGGGAAGCAACAACAGATAGACAACCGCAAGAGGAAGTATGGACAAGGGAAGTACAATTCAGGAGCTCAGCAGAGGCCCCGTGTTACCCCGAACTCGGGAGGACACATTCACCATAACCATGGAGGTCATAATTCCAATGGAGGGAGTTCGCATAACCATAGTGGCCCCAAGAATGGGAATAGGAATGGAGGTAGCAACAGCCAGAACCGTACCAACCCAGCAACGCCCACCGAGAAGGATCTAAGTCACATTACTTGTTTCAAGTGCGGGAAGAATGGAAATTACGCCAGGGAATGTTCTGAAGCAAAGAATGGAAATGGCAATGGAAGCTCTGGGAAGAAGCCCAACCCTTTCAACAGGGGACACGTGAACCACATTAGCGTGGAGGAGGTTGAAGCGCAACCCGATGCAGTTATAGGTAAGTTTTTGGCTAAGTCATTTACTGCAATCATTCGTTTTGATACTGGTGCATCACATTCATACATATCAAGGGGATTTGTGGATAAGTATAACCTGCCAACCCAAGCCCTTAGGTCACCCATGCTAGTAACCTCGCTAGGAGCAGAGTATATGGCTAGCCTATGGTGTGATCGGTTACCATTAAGGATTGGTAACTACGTGTTCCCCTCAGACCTAATAGTATTGGAGTCACAAGGACTGGATGTAATATTAGGCATGGATTGGTTATCAAAGTATGGAGGGAACATTGTCTGCGCCAGTAAGTCGATTTTTCTCACTACCCAGAAGGAAGAAGGATTAAGTATGTATCCCGGCATGTGCCGAAGAGGACTCAAGTGAATTCCTTATCAGGAGTTGTACAGGAGGAAGTACCAGTGGTGAAGGATTTCCCTGATGTATTTCTAGAGGAGTTGCCAGGCATGCCACCGAATAGAGACATTGAGTTTTTGATTGAGCTTTTGCCAGGCATAGGGCCAATATCTAGGAGACTGTATCGGATGTCCACAAAGGATTTGGAGGAAATTAAGAAGCAGATTAAGGAGTTACTGGATAAAGGCTATATTCGCCCAAGTTCGTCACCTTGGGGATCACCAGTGCTTCTAGTGGAGAAGAAGGATGTATCGTTGAGGATGGTTGTTGATTATCATGGATTGAATGAAGTGATGATCAAGAACAAGTACACACTACCAATGATCAATGATTTGTTTGACCAGTTGCAAGGAGCTAAAGTATTTTCCAAGATCGATCTGCGATCAGGATACCACCAGCTGAAGATTCGAGAGCAGGATATACCTAAGACAGCTTTTACCATGAGGTACGGGCTATATGAGTATACTGTTATGTCATTTGGTCTGACTAATGCGCCTGCATATTTCATGAACATGATGAACAACATGTTTATGGAGTTTTTGGATAAGTTCTTCATGGTGTTCATTGATGATATTCTAGTCTACTCAAAGAATGAAGAGGAGCATAAGGAGCATTTGCGTTTGGTACTTGGGAAGCTCAGAGAACATCAGTTATATGTTTAGTTCTGCAAGTGTGAATTTTGGTTGAAGGAAGTTGGATTCCTCGGACATGTTATATCCGGAGAAGGAATAGCAGTAGACCCCACAAAGGTTGTCACTTTGACTAAATGGGAAGCACCCACGTCAGTTGGAGAGATCCGGAGTTTCCTTGGACTGGCAGGATACTACAGAAGGTTTATTGAGAATTTCTCTAAGATTGCAAAGCCCATGACGGAGTTGTTGAAGAAGGACACCAAGTTCAGATGGACTGAGGAATATGAGGCCAGTTTTCAGGAGTTGAAGAAAGGTTTGGTTACAGCCCCAGTGTTGATTCTTCTAGATCAGCGCAAGGATTATCAAGTGTATTGCGACGCTTCTCGTCGAGGACTTGGAGCAGTGATTATGCAGGAGGGAAGAGTTGTTTCATATGCCTCACGACAACTTAAACCCCATGAGCTAAATTATGCTACACACGATTTGGAGTTAGCAGCCGTAGTACATGCATTGAAGACCTGGAGACATTTTCTCATCGGAAACCATTGTGAGGTGTACACGGATCACAAGAGTTTGAAGTATATCTTCACGCAGAAGGAGTTCAATCTCAGGCAGAGGAGATGGTTGGAGCTCATCAAGGATTATGATATGAAGTTGCACTATCATCCCGGAAAGGCTAATGTAGTAGCCGATGCGTTGAGTCGCAAGAGTCATGTCAATACACTCATGACCGAAGGATTACCCAAGGAGTTAGCAAAGGATCTTCGCAAGCTATGTTTGGAAATAGTTCCGAGAGGTTATGTAGCAGCGTTGGAAATTCAGTCTACCTTAATGGATAAGATCAGGGAAGCTCAGAAGACTGACAAAGAGATTGCAGAGATAAAGGAAAGGATGAGCAAAGGAAAGGCTAAAGGATTTCATGAGGATGAGCACGATACCTTATAGTTTGAGGATCGCGTATATGTGCCTAATAACCCCGAGATCAGGAAGTTGATTCTGCAGGAGGCCCATGATTCACCATATTCGATTCACCCAGGAAATACCAACATGTATCTGGATTTGAAGG
This sequence comes from Triticum dicoccoides, assembly GCF_002162155.2. Classification (NCBI taxonomy): domain Eukaryota; kingdom Viridiplantae; phylum Streptophyta; class Magnoliopsida; order Poales; family Poaceae; genus Triticum; species Triticum dicoccoides. Next base: position 398,500,636 of record NC_041383.1, on the reverse strand, counting down.
ACAGTTTCTGGTGGACCGGAATGAAGAAAGATATTGCTGAGTATGTAGCAGTATGTGATGTATGTCAGAGAGTGAAGGCTGAGCATCAGAAGCCAACAAGTTTGCTACAACCATTGCCGATACCCGAATGGAAGTGGGACAAGCTAGGGATGGATTTTATCATGGGATTGCCCAGGACTCGTTCATGATATGACTCTATATGGGTTGTAGTCGATCGGTTGACGAAGGTAGCTCATTTAATCCCAGTGAAGACCACTTACACTAGTGCTAAGTTGGCAAAGATATACATGACCAGGATCGTATGTCTACATGGAGTTCCGAGGACCATTGTATCAGATAGAGGAACCCAGTTTACCTCAAAGTTCTAGAATCAGTTGCATGAGACTTTGGGCACCAAGCTAGAGTTTAGTACAACCTTTCATCCACAGAAAGATGGACAGACCGAGAGAGTCAATCAGATTCTAGAGGACATGTTGAGAGCATGTGCGCTAGATTATGGATCTAGTTGGGACGATAATTTGCCGTATGCAGAGTTCTCTTACAACAATAGTTATTAAGCCAGTCTGAAGATGGCCCCTTTCGAAGCTTTGTACGGAAGGAGGTGCTGGACACCATTGTCATGGGATGAAGTTGGAGACCGTCAGTTGTTTGGACCAGATTTGATTAAGGAGTCTGAAGAGAAGGTTAAGTTGATTCATGATAGACTCAAGGTAGCCGAGTCTAGGAAGAAGAGCTATGCAGATTCTAAACGCAATGAGACAGTTTACAAAGTCAGAGACAAAGTGTATCTTCGTGTGTCCCCACTTTGAGGAGTTAAGCGTTTTGGAGTTAAGGGAAAGTTAGCACCACGTTTTGTGGGACCCTACAAAGTTTTGGAACGTATGGGACAAGTTGCGTGGAATTACCAAAAGGATTGTCAGGAGTTCATGATGTGTTTCATGTTTCTCAGTTGAAGAAGTGCCACGCAGAGATGGCCGATATTCCTCTAAGAGATACAGTGCCACTGGAAGCGATTCAGTTGGACAGCGATTTGACCTACAAGGAGAAACCAATGAAGATTCTTGAGTTTGCCAGCCGAGTCACACACAGCAAGGTTGTCAAGTTTTGCAAAGTTCAGTGGAGCCACCATACCAAGGATGAAGCCACCTGGGAACGAGAGGAAGACCTATGAAAGGACCACCCGCACCTATTTTCTAGCCAACCCGAATCTCGAGGGCGAGATTCATCTTAAGGGGGGTAGGTTTGTAACATCCCAAATTTTCAATTTGGAATGTTAGACATTAGATCATCATTGCATATCATATTTTATTGCATTTTTGGTTGATCCTAGAAATTCTACACAACTCAAGGACCCGCGGAGAGAGTTGGGGTTTCGTTATTTTCATATTTGAGTTTTCTCAAATTTTGAAAAGAGGATCATTTGGTTTTAATTATTTTCTCTTCGAATATTTCTTATATGAAAATAAAAGAGAGGAGATAAAATGACTTCTCCAAAATAAAAGAAATATTGGAGGAAAATGTTAAAATCAATTAAGAAATTTATTCGGAGTTTTATTGCTATTTTATTTGAATTAGGAAAAAAATGCATTTTTCAAAATTGCATTAGTAGCCCAAATAAATGTTTACTCTGTCCACAATATTATTAGAGGACCGTGAAAATTTCTTTCGAGACTTTTGGACTCTGTTTAGTATTTATTTTATTAGTTTTTCTGCGTCAGGATTTATTTAAAAAAAGTTACCGAGCTAACCGGGCCGTGTCCGGCTAGGACTCTGGCCCGACCGGCCTTTATAAGCCGGGGAGCCCACCCCGCCGCCAAACCCTAGCTGCTAGCCCTGCCGCCTCGACCCGCGTGTCGTGCTGCTGCTGCCAGCCGCCACTGCCACTCGCCGTTGCCTCGCCTTGCTGCCGCCGTGCGCAGCACTGCCGCCGCCCGCCGTCGCCGACCCCGCTGCCGAAGCCGCTCACCGCCACCGCTGCCAATCTCGTCACCGCCGAGGTAGTCGCCGCCGCCGTCGGTTTTTCTTGGGAAAAACCAATTGTTTTTTTTGAAACCCTAGGTTTATTTTTTAGGTCGATTCGTTTTTTTCAATTTAGTTAAACAGCAGACGTTCGTCCGTATGTTCGTTTTAACGAATGCTGTTCGTTCGTTAGCTGCAGACAGCGAACATTCGTTCGTTAGCCTGTACATCGTGTTTTTATTTCCAGGGTTTTTCCGCGATTATTTTCGATCGTGATTTCTGCCCTAATCTTCGTTTTAGTTTATCTTTTTGCTCGTTTATCAGATTCAGGTGATTCAAATGCCTAGATTTTCGTCTCGAAGCCCTCTTTCTGTTTAGCGAACTTGAACAAGATTTTGGTACTGTAAAATGTGACTTTAGTCCAGATTAGTAAATGGATCTTGTTTCTTTTGTAGTTTGAGTTTCGTTGCTCCGTTTGATTTGATTCTTTTTGCAAACCAGAGTTCTTCAGTTGAACTTTCTGGTTAGATATCTTATTTGAGTTTTACCCGTGCTTCTAGTTGAGTGCTTATGTATGTTCTGTTTGTTTGCGATAGAGTACCCGGAGTGCGAAGCATGCTACTACGAGTCTCTAGGTTTCGCGGATCATCAACAAGGAAAGTGACACTTTGATCATACCTCTTTATTACCCAGTGTTTATGCATTAGATCAACCCTCAAACATTGCATGGTTAGGATTTGAATAACATGTGGGTTTGGGAAGTAGATGATGAGGTAGAACCTATTGCCCCGTTTATTATCAAACCTTTGGGAGTTACTTCTATGTTATGCTTATATTGCTATGCTAAGCTTGTAGACGTGGTTTGGATGAGTGTATCCATGACAGATGTGAGTATTGTTAATTAATGGTTAACTTAAGGTGGCTACTTAAATACACATCTGGGTGGATTGGTTGAAGGCACCATGGAGTACCCAGTGGTTGTTAGGGCACCTAGAGAATCCAGTGTTGTCCTAGGATATCCCGGAGTACCCGTGTGATCATCCTACGGTTCGTCACCCAGGCTCAAAGGGAACATAAGATTATTCATGCTAGAAACTTCCGTGTGCAGCTACAAGCCAATATGGGCTCTAGCATAGTTGAGAAAGTTACGTGAAGCTCTTGAAGAGGTAGACTAGCAGATATAGTGGGTTGTAATTGGTACTGTCTACCCAGAGTAGAGAGTTAATGCTTCAGAAAGACTATGTCTCGAATCTCCGATCATGGATGTGTTCGAGTCTTGTGGGGAAAGTGCGCAAACCTCTGTAGAGTGTACAAACTAATCATGGTTAGCCGTGTCCCCAGTTATGGACATCTTGAGTATCTGGTTCTTGGATTATCATGTTGATCTCATCACTCTAAATTAATTTGAGGGTTTAATGATGATGTTTAATTGGGATTGAGTTGGAGGAACCTTCTCAATGTTTAACAACCACCTTGATAGTTAAATAAAATTTATTCCTTTGTTGTAGGGAAAAATGGCTTTATGCAAAACTGTAACCATAGAGCTTTCCACCAGCCATATATGCATGTAGTGATAGCAATCATTCTTTTCATTACTCTATGTGTTACATTGCCAGCATATTCCATGTGCTGACCCATTTCGGGCTGCAACATTTCATGTTGCAGACTTTCCAGACGATGAGTAAGGTGCCATAGGTCGTTGTCGTTCACTCAGCTATGTCGTTGGAGTTGATGGACTCACTTTATCTTCCAAGCCTTCTGCTGTTATCGTTTTTAGATGGCCTCAAGCCATATTATTGTAATAAGTTCTCTTTTGAGACATTCGATGTAATAAGTGTGTGATTGAAACTCTGTTATAAATCCTCAAGTATTGTGCGTGTCATCATTACCGATCCAGGGATGACACTAATGCACAAAGACTAGACTGTTTGGGGTCTGGTCGCTACATGATGATGAACTCCTTGCTCTTGTGCTTCAAATGATAGTCTCCCCAACACTCAACTCTCTCTCACAGATTTGGAAATGGTGGAAAGATTATTTGAGTGGAAAGCATCTTGGGGAAGGCTAGAAATCAAGATTCTTGTGGTAGGATTGGAGTATCTTGATCTCAACACATGAGTAGGTGATTCTCTCTCAAAAAATGTATGGTGGAAGTGTAGGCACGTTCTGATGGCTCTCTTACATATGGAGAAGGGGGTGGAGGGGTATATATAGCTGATACGTCTCCAACGTATCTATAATTTTTGGTTGTTCCATGCTTTTATATTATCTATTTTGGATGTTTTAGATGCATTAATATGCTATTTTATATTATTTTTGGGACTAACCTATTAACCTAGAGCCCAACGCCAATTTCCGTTTTTCCTTGTTTTTGAGTTTTACAGAAAAGGAATATCAAACAAAGTCCAAACAGAATAAAACTTTTGCGATGATTTTTCTTGGACCAGAAGATACCCAGAAGACTTGGGGAGAGGGCCATAAGAGTCCTGAGGACTCCACAAGCCCTTAGGGCATGCCCTAGGGGGCGCCCCCTAGCTTGTGGGCCCCTCAGGAGTCCACTGACCTTCCTCTGAGCTCTATAAATCCAAAAATATTCCCAAACCAGCAGAAGCCTCCACCAAAATACTTTTCCGCTGTCGCAAGCCTCTGACCTCGTGAGATCCCATCTTGGGACCTTTTCCGGTGATCTATCGGAGGGGGATTTAATCACAGAGGGCTTCTACATCAACCCTATTGCCCTTCCGATGAAGCCTGAGTAGTTTACCACAGACCTACGTTTCCATAGCTAGTAGCTAGATGGCTTGTTCTCTCTCTTTGATCTTCAATACAATATTCTCCTCGATGTTCTTGGAGTTCTATCTGAGGTAATATTCTTTTGCGGTGTGTTTGTCGAGATCCGATGAATTTTGGATTTCTGATCAGGTTATCTGTGAATATTATTTGAGTCTTTTCTGAACTCTTTTATGCATGATTAAATATCTTTGTATTTCTCTTCGAATTATCGGTTTCGTTTGGCTAACTAGATTGGTTTTTCTTGCAATGGAAGAGGTGCTTAGTTTTAGGTTCAATCTTACGGTGTCCTCACCCAGTGACAGTAGGGGTAGCGAGGCATGTATTGTATTGTTGCCATCAAGGGTAAAAAGATGGGTTTTTCATCATATTGCTTTAGTTTATTCCTCTACATCATGTCATCTTACTTAAAGCGTTACTCTGTTCTTATGAACTTAATACTCTAGATGCAGGCATGAGTCGGTCGATGTGAGGAGTAATAGTAGTAGATGCAGAATTGTTTCGGTCTACTTGACACGGACATGATGCTTATATTCATAATCATTGCCTTGGATATCGTCATCACTTCGCACTTTTCTATTAATTGCTCGACAATAATTTGTTCACCCACTACATGTTTTCTTTCAAGAGAGAAGCCTATAGTGAAACCTATCGCCCCCTGGGTCTATTTTCCATCATATATTTTCAGACCTATAAACCAAAAACCTAAAAATACCTCGCTGCATTTTATTTACTTTTATTTTGTTTTACGTTTTAGTAATCTTTTATGTCTATCTCTGTGAGATCTCATCCTTGCAAGTGACCATGAAGGGATTGACAACCCCTTTATCGTGTTGGGTGCAAGTGTTTGATTGTTTGTGCAGGTGCATAGATTGGAGACTTGCTTGTACCTCCTACTGGATTGATACTGTCGGCATTCTGGGAACTAGGGTACCCAGACTTGCCTGCCTGCGGCCCACGGCGTGGCTCCATTGATGGCCTAGAATGGCCCATCTTCACCGGCGATAAGACAAGACCCTCGCGAGGGGCCAAGCCTCATGAGGCGGACGACATCAAGACCTCCTGAAGGGGCGGCCTCCCCAAGCGGCCTCCTAAGGAGCGGAGATTTCTATGCAAGCACCCGCCTCATGAGGCCAAGGTGACATCAGCCATGACGACCAAGGACAGGTGCGCGCCAGCGCGCACAGAGCGGCATGTTTCTTCTTTGGGGCAAAGGAGCCAAGCACAGGTGCGAAGTCCCAAGGAATCAACCAAAGGTTGTCGTTTGCGTGCAACGAGACCAGGACCGCCAAAACAGCAGGATTGATGTCATTGTCGAGCCCACCACAACATCATGACGAGAGGCTTTGCAGGGGAAGACCACCTTTCGTCAGGATCAAGTGTGCTACTTGTCCCCTTTCAAAATTGGTCGTTGTGGGATCCCTTCCCGCCTAAGTTTTGGGGGAAGAGGACCAAGGCCACTATAAATATAGCCTATCCACCACCGTAGAAGGGATCGACTCGTTGAGTCATCGAGACCTTGAGAGACAAGAGCCCCAAGAGATCATCACAAGAACAAGCCTCCTGAGGCTGTTCTTCCCCTTGTACTAGTTCATCCTCAGCCCCCTGCGAGTCTAATCCACCACAAAGCAGGAGTAGGGTTTTACACCGCAAGGTGGCCCGGACCTGGATAAACTACCGTGTCATTTTCCTTCCTGTTCATCAAGCCAGGTCGTGAGAGCAGCAAGTCGATCGGCTTGAGAGGTTGAGTTCTTTGCACATGTCCCTGAGTTCGAACCTTTCTTGGGTCTCCGGAGCCCGGAATCTGACATTTGGTGTGCCAGGTAGGGGGCGTGTCGAAGGTCGGCCTCTTCATCAACCGTGCTCCACCCTTATCGCTCGGTCTCCATGGAGGGCGCCGCTCCTTCCGCTGGTCCACCAGGCATGTTCGGGGGCGTCATGGGCCTTCGGGCTTTCTCCCCCGCCTCGCGGCAGGTGCGATGCCCTCTGAAGTTCAGGCCGGAGCTACCGCCGCGCTACGACAGCGCAACGGACCCTGCGGAGTTCCTCCGAGCGTACGTGAAGGCTATCTAGGCAGGGGTGGAGACTACAAGGCCATGGCAAATTGGCTCCCTAAGGCACTCACAGGAATACCTCGCACCTGGCTGCTCGACCTACCAGAGTCTTCGGTGGCTTCCTGGGAGGAGCTGCACAAGTTGTTCATCGCATGATTCGCGGTTCCGGTGCACCACGCCGTCGCAGCCATCCTCAGCGGGTTGCAGGCGCCCGCTTCAAGCCACCATGCCAAGAAGTTATTTCGTCAGATGGGGGCTTCTCCGTCCCCGCGAGGGGCCCCTCCAGGCTGGGCGGCGCCCAAGGCCAACCTCACCTTCGACTCCAGAGATCACCCCAAGACCACGACTGGTGCCGGCGCACTGCCCATGCTCTGCACCCCCACTATCTGCAACGTAGCGGTCACCAGGACCCTCATCAATGGCGGCGCCGGCCTCAACGTCCTTTCCCTGGAGGCGTTCAGCTTGCTCCACGTGCCTCATGACCGACGCCTCCCCACCAAACCATTTTCCGGAGTGGTCGGCGGCTCCACCTGCCTGGTAGGGCAGATTCGCCTCCCCGCCACCTTCGGAACGTGCAGCAACTACCGCACTGAGCTCATCAACTTCGATGTCGCGTGCATCGGGCTCCCGTACAACGCCATCCTCGGGTACCCGGCCCTCGCCAAGTTCATGGCGGTGACTCATCCCGGCTACAATATCATTAAGATACCAGGAAGCAGCGGCGTCCTCACCATGGCGGGAGACACTGGGGATGCGCTAACGGCCCATAGGCTTACCTTCAACGCCGCGGCGGTTGTGTGGCCAAATGCGGGAGCGCTCAGGAGGGCCCGGGGGCTGCCCCGGCGAAGAAGAAGCCATTGTTCTCCCAAGACCGGGCCGAGACGAAGCAAGTACCAGTCAACGAGGACGGAGGGTTAGGAGCTACCTTCACCATAAGCGCTGACCTCCCCCGTGACCAGGAGGAGGCGCTGGTCAGCTTCCTCCGTGCGAACAAGGATGTATTTGCATGTCAAGCAACAGACCTGGTAGGCGTTCCGCGGGGGGTAATCGAGCACCACCTAATGGTGTGCCCCCACACGCGCCCCGTGAAGCAGAAGGCGCGGTGGCAAGCCCCGAAGAAGCAGTCTTTCATCATCCAGGAGACCCACAAACTTCAGGAGGCCGGCGTTATCCGGGAAGTGCGGCACCCAGAGTGGTTGGCAAACCCAGTCATCATCCCCAAGAAGGGCGGGAAAGAGCGCATGTGCGTTGACTTCATGAGCCTGAACAATGCTTGCCCTCAGGGCCCATTTCCTCTTCCGTGCATCGACTAGATCGTCGACTCCACCGCCGAGTGCGACCTACTGTGCTTCCTGGATGCCTTCTCAGGCTATCATCAAATCAAGATGGCGGTGGAAGACGTAGAGAAGACGGCCTTCTTGACCCTATGCGTGGTGTACTGCTACACCTGCATGCCATTTGGGTTGCACAATGCCGGGGCAACATTCCAGAGGCTGATGCACATCATCCTGGGCAAGCAGCTCGGGAGGAACGCAGAGGCTTACGTCGATGATATAGTGGTCAAGTCCCGGGAGGCAAGGACCCTTGTTGGAGATCTTGAGGAGATGTTCGCCAACCTGCGTGAGGTGAAGTTGCGGCTTAACCCTAAGAAGTGTGTATTCGGTGTCCCATCTGGTAAGCTGCTGCGGTTCCTAGTGTCGCACAGAGGAATTGAGGCCAACCCAGAGAAGGTCAAAGCGATAGAGAGGATGAGCCCGCCTCAAAGTCTCAAGGAAATGCAGAAGCTGGAAGGCTGCATGACCTTGCTTGGGCGCTTCATCTCCAAGTTAGGCGAGCGCGCCCTCCCTTTCTTCAAGATGATGAATAGGAAGGGCTCGTTCGAATGGACTCCAAAGGCTGACGTGGCTTTCCAAGACCTCAAGAAGTACCTCACCAGCCCAAAGGTGATGGTGGCACCTCGTCCTCTCGAGCTCCTGGTGCTTTACCTGGCCGCCACGCCTCACTCAGCTAGCGTGGCGCTAGTGGCGGTCCGCAAGGAGCATGCAGCCAAGGGTGCGTGGCACGGAACCTCACACCCGTCCAAGACGCCACGACCTCAGGATGGCGCGCATGAGACCACGACCGAACCATCAGGAGATGGGGCTCCTGAGGTTGGGGCCCCTGAGGTAGCAGTCCCTCCCTTGAGGACGGGGTTCTTGAGGCTCCATCACCCCAAGAGGGACAAGACTCGGCGAACACTTCCTCCCTCATCGAGCATCCCGTTACCTTCATCAGTACCATGCTGCGTGACGCACGAGTGTGTCACCCCATGCTGTAGAAGCTCCTCCTTGCATTCCTCATCGCTTCCAGGAAGCTGCGCCACTACGTCCAAGGTCATCCAATCAAGGTTGTCTCAGCCTACCACCTGGATAGGGTGCTCCGGAGCCCCAATGATGCAGGAAGGGTCACCAAATGGAATATTGAGTTGCAGGCGTTTCAGCTAGAATTCAGCACCACCCGAGTCATCAAGGGCGCAGCCCCCGCTGACTTTGTAGATGAATGGACTGACACACCAAGCCAATAAGTGCGTGAGAACCACTCCCTCGCCTAGGAGACGAAGTGCCTGATGGCTGGGTCATGTACTTCGATGGCGCATTCGCACACCAGGGCGCTGGGGTTGGAGCCGTGCTCATCTCGCCCACCCCAGACAAGCTCTGCTATGCCGTGCAACTCTACTTGCAGCACGGCGAGAAGGTATCCAACAACATCGCCAAATTCGAGGGCCTGATCACCGGGCTCAGGGCCGCGGTTGACCTGGGGGTCAGGCGCCTCATCATCAGGGGCGACTCCCAGCTCCTTGTCAACTTCTCCAAGAAGGAGTACACGCTGAAGGACGAGCACATAGAGGCTTACCTCGAGGAGGTACGCAAATTGAGAAGCAATTCTGAGTTTGGAACTGCAAATTGTTTGTAGCTGTTCTTTCCGATCGATCTATCCAAGAGTTCGTACTAAAATAATACCAAGTTATTCTTTCCGATCGATCCATCAAGAGTTCGTACTTAAATAACACTAAGTTATTCCAATCGATCTGTGAAGAGTTCGTACTAGAATAACACCAAAGAAAATTCAGATTCATAATACTCAATCCAACACAAATAACCTCAAAGAGTCCCCCAAGATTTCTATCAAAGAAAGTAGGATGAAAACATGCATCAACCCCTATGCATAGATTACCCCAATATCACCTCGGGAATCCGTGAGTTGAGTGCTAAACCATATATCAAATGAATCAATATAATACCCCATTGTCACCACATGTATTCATATTTAAGACATATATCAAGTGCTAGCAAATCCATAAAAATATTCAATCCAATGAGAATGAAATCTCAAAGGGAAAACTCAATCCATCACAACAAGATAGAGAGGGAGAAACACCATATGATCCAACTATATTAACAAAGCCCGTGATACATCAAGATCGTGCCATCTCAAGAACACGAGAGAGAGAGAGAGAGAGAGAGAGAGAGAGAGAGAGAGAGAGAGATAGAGATACAGATTAAACACATATCTACTAGTATAAACCCTTAGCCCCGAGGGCCTCCTCATCATGGTGGCTGTCGGGATGATGAAGATGGCCTCCGGTGATGATTTCCCCCTCTGGCAGGGTGCCAGAACAGGGTCCAGATTTGTTTTTCATGGATACAAAGGCTTGCAGCATTGGAACTTCCGATCTATCGACTCCCGTAGGGTTTTAGGAATATTTGGGAGTTTATAGGGCGAAGAGGCCATGTAGGGGGGCTCCGACGTGGGCACAACCCACCTGGGCGTGCTTGGGCCTCCTTGCGCGCCCATGTGTCCCGTGCTCACTTCAGGCCTCCCCTCTGGTATTTCATTGGCCCACTGGGTGTCTTCTGGTCCACAAAAAATCTCCAAAATGTTTCAATGTGTTTGGACTCCTTTGGTACTGATATTCTGTGAAGTGAAAAAACATGAAAAAACAGGAATTGGCACTGGGCACGATGTCAATAGGTTAATCCCAAAAATGATATAAACTGCCATAAAAAGATTGTAAAACATCCTAGAATGATAATATATTAGCATGGAACAAGCAAAAATTATAGATATGTTGGAGATATACCAATCCCCGCCATGAAGATGCGGCTCGGCACGGTGGCTCATGGGGGTCCAAAATAATGTCGCCATCAAAACAACCCCCAAGCCCACCATCATGTTGCTGCTAGATTGACTCCGTCTCTTTGGTCGAGGACTCATTATCTGAATAGGCAAGAGTCTCTCCTCCAGATGTGGAATTTTCCGCAAGTTCCACACCTTGCGTGAAACCCACGAAGACATGCTTCCAGCCAGCTTGGATCCGGGCGGGTTGCATGCACCGAGCTGGCTCGACGAGGTCAATGCAGATGTTTGGCTCTGGCTCAGATACGCCGATCTTGTTGATGAAGATGTGGATTCCGCCGAAGGGGGTCCGGTATCCGTACTCGATTTAGTCGGCCTCGGGCACCCAGCCGGCGTCGTTGATGTAGAGCTTGCCGCGGCGACTCTTCGTCATCATGCAAATGTCATATCCCTTGATCCCTGAGAAAGAGCCCTTCAAGAACTCGAAACCACCGTGCGCTGGCCCCATGGTGGGCGCCAACTGTCATGCTTTTGTCACGACCGATATCCTAGTGTGAGGACTTAGTCGTGAGGTCGCCGCAACCGGGTAATTAGCTTGTCAGGGTTGAGCGGAATCGAGAGACACGAGTTACCCAGGTTATGCCCCTCACGATCAAGGTAATAGCCTACTTCCTGCTTGTTTGCTTATTGCTTGGGGATCAATTACAAGGGAGCAGATTCGCTTGAACTAGCTATTGATCCATTGTAACTTAGTCTATCTGCCTCAGGGACTCACCTTTATACACAGGTCAAGTCCCTGGTCTTACAAGAGTTTGGGTCATATCATAACCCATGACCTAGTATATTTCTGACTTGTATTGCTTCCTAAGTAAGGAAACTCCTGGCGATTTGTACTTCAGGGCTACGAGCTGCCATCTTCGGAAGCTGGGCTCTAAGCCGGCCCACATTGTGAGTCACCCTGCTGGTCTTGCACCTAGGTGCCTCGACCCGTCTTGTGTCCTGCTTATCAGCCGCCACCTGGGCGACTCGTCCCATTACTGCGGGTCATATCATGGGGTTATATCCCCAACAACAGAGATCCCCCTACAGACCTTCTTTCGCCACCTCAGATCTTCCCCACCGCCAACAGCCATGCCAATTGCATTACCATCATCGACTGAGCGGATGAACCTGAGGACTACACAGTTCTGGAAGAGAGGTTGCACTCTTTAGTGTTTGCTTATGTTATACATATATTAATATTACCTGCTAATTTATCGTCCTGTTCACCTCTTAGACTACGAGTAAGGTCCAATGTCCAAATTAATGTTCAAACTTGAGTTTTAAAATGCCCGTGGGGCGCATATCAAGGCAGCAACGAATAGTATCTTTGTCTACTATCTGGTTCATCTCGGATCTTCTATGTGGTTCATCCTGGGTGGGCAACAAACAATAGAGGAGCCAGGATATGTCTTTTTAAAGCGAAGCTATCATCCGCCTGCTACCATTACTTTTGGATCTATCCACTTGTTCCTACCATCAGTATGGATTTCTGCATGCACCCCTTAGGCCCTGCATAATCTGACTATGTTCTTATTATTATGCAAGTCAGTTATTGTACACAATCATACTGAACATGTAGAGAAAAAGAGAAGAGCGTTGCGTGGGAATGTAATGTCATGCAGACGTCGCACCATGGTGGGCGCAGTGGCAGCCCCCCTGATTGTATTCCAAAGGAAGATAATTGTTTAGAGGGGATTTAGAGGGAGTAAACCACTCCTATTTACCCCTGAGGTGTTTGCTCTTTACCTAGCATGCTGATGTTGGTCATATTAATGCATATGGCGCCCTGTGTTGCTTACTTTATAAATCATATATGTCCGCAGCTTAGTTTAGACATGCTTTGTGTGAATGCCACCTGTTTGGTTTCTATATCATATATGTGAACTATATAATGCCATCTTGTTTAGCCAAACATCATATATGTGAGTCATGCAATGCCAGGTTGTTTAGCCAGTCATTGTATATGTGAATTGTATCAGGCCATACTATTTTTTTCATCATGCATTCCATTTGTCGACAATGTTTGTACAATCATCTACTCTTCCTATGCATCAGCCATTTGAGTCGGTGATGGAAAAATCTGGAGTGAAAATAAGGTCTTCAGAGCAGTCAGTGCTACGTATCGAAGAAGATATCTTTCTCGTTACAGATAGCTCCTCAGATGAGGATTCCGAGATAGATGACCTGTCCTATCCCCCCAAGGTGTATGCTCTAACTTGGCAGGGTTATGTTGCTCATATCATGCATATGGTGTCTTGCACTGCTATGTCATCTGATTAGATTAGACATGCTTTGTCAGAGTGCCACATGTTTAGTTTTTGTATCATATATGTGAATTATGCAATGCCATCTTTTTAGCCAGGCCTTGTATATGTGAATTATGCAATGCCATCCTGTGTAGCTAGGCATCATATATGTGAATTATGTCATGTCATCCTTTTTCTTCATTACGTATTCCATCTATCGACAATGTTTCTATATTCAACTAGTATTCCTGTGCATCAGCCATTTGAGTCATTTATGGAAAAATCTTGAGTGAAAACAAGGTCTTCAGAGCAAACAATGCTACCCGTTGAAGCAGATATCTCGCTGGTTATAGGTAGCTCCTCAGAGGAGGATTCAGAGACAGATGACCAGTCCGATATCCCACCTGAGGTGTATGCTCTAAGTTGTGATGGTTATATTTCTGCATATGGTGTCTTGCACTGCTTAGTTTAGACATCATGGACACAATATTCAATGGCATCTACTTAGTTTAGAGATCATATATGCGAGTGCCAGCTGCTTAGTATATCAATCATATATGTAAATTATATCATGATATCATGTATACTTTGTATACTTTGACAACATGCATGTGAATTATTTCATGCCAACCTATTTTATAAAGACATCATATAGGTATGTCATGTCATCCTCTTTAGATAGTCATCATATGTTGAATTAGGTCATTCTATCATGTTTAGTTATCCATCATATATCTGAAATAGTGTCATGCTATGTTTTTTAGTTAGCCATCATATATGTGAAATTGTGTCATGATGTCCTGTTTGGTTAGTGGTTAGACAACATATACGTGAATTACTATATCTGTCTGTCATACAATGTTTGTACATTCAATTTATTTTCTTGTTTATCGGCCATTTGAATTGGAGGGGTTGATGGCAGTATGTAAGCGAGTAACATGGTCTTCACAAAAGACGGTGCTTTGCAGATAGAACTATGGTTGTACTTGACCAAGAACCAGCCCCACCACACATAATCGACACTCTTGCAGATTGTACCATGTCGGGGAAACCGATCACCTATGGGGTCACAAGGATCCCTTCTATGTTCAGCGGGGGGTTAGTTGCACGAAGAGAAGGCCAAGCCATTAGCACTAAGGGGATTTTTATCCAGGTTCGGGCCGTAGAGATGCATAATACCCTAGTCCTGCTTGTCTGGTTATATGTGTGTTCTTGAGCTTTTGAACTAGCTATGATGTGTGCTTTGTCTAAAAGCCTGAATCCTCTCTCTGTGCGGCTTGGGCCTCCTTTTATAGGCAAAGGGATTGTCGTAAAGTACTCATGGACGGTGGAAGTGGACTAAACTTGATCTATGAAGAAACACTCAGTAAGATGGAAATTAATAAAAGCCGCATTGAGCAGAGCGGCACAACCTTCAGGGGAATCATCCCTAGTCGGGAGGCACGGTGTGCGGGAAAAATCACACTCGATGTGGTATTCGGCACCCCGGAGAATTACATGTCCGAAGAAATCACATTCCAAGTGGCTCCTTTTAGCAGCGGATACCACGCCCTTTTAGGGCGGGATGCATTCACAAGCTTTCAAGCTATACCCCATTACGGGTACATGAAGCTTAAAATGCCCGAACCCAATGGAATCATCACTCTAGCCAGTGATCCGGACGTTGCACTCTGCGCCGAAAATAAAACTGCGGCACTAGCCCTGGAAGCATTATCCGAAGCCCTAGCGGCCGAAGAACTAACAACGTTGCGCGCCACAGTGGACAGGGACGACGTGATACTCGGCAAACGACCCAAGTCCACATCTTTTAAACCCGCAGACGAGATAGTCAAATTCCAGGTCCATCCAACGGACCCCACGAAGATAGCTTCCATCGGGACACAGTTGAGCCCCACAATGGACGCCGCACTATGAGAATTCCTACGCGAGAATTGGGACATTTTCACCTGGCATCCTTTAGACATGCCGGGCATCCCACGCAGGCTGGCCGAACACAGCCTCAATATACTGAAAGGATGCAAGCCAGTCAAACAGACTCTTAGGCGCTTCTCAGAGCCTAAACGGCAAGCCATGGGAGAAGAGCTAGCCAAGCTACTTGAGGCCGGATTCATTAGAGATATCAAGCATCCAGATTGGCTGGCAAACCTGGTAATGGTACCAAAGAAGGACAAATCCTAGCGCTTATGCGTGGATTTCAAAGACCTCAACAAGGCTTGCCCCAAGGATCCCTTCCCCCTCCCTCGCATCGACCAAATCATCGACGCCACCGCAGGACATGATTCACTATGTTTCCTCGACGCATACTCCGGATACCATCAAATAAAGATGGCAGAGTCCGACCAAGCCGCAACGGCCTTCATAACGCCATATGGCCCTTTCTGCTTCAACACTATGCCTTTCTGGCTTAAAAATGCTGGCGCAACCTATCAACACATGATTCAAACATGCCTGGAGAAACAAATCAGCAAAACAGTGGAGGCATATGTGGACGACGTGGTCATAAAAACAAGACACGTCGAACCCTAATAGATGACTTGAGGCTTACATTCGATAACCTCCGAACATATGACATCAAGCTAAACCCAGAAAAATGTGTTTTCGGCGTACCCTCCGGGAAGTTGCTCGGCTTCATTGTTTCCAATAGAGGAATTGAAGCAAATCTGGCAAAAATCCGAGCTCTGTCGCGGTTGGCTATCCCAACAGACCTCAAGCATATCCAGAAACTAGCTGGATGCATGGCTGCCTTAAGCCACTTTATCTCCCGATTAGGAGAAAAGGCACTACCCCTTTACCGCCTTCTTCGACGCACCGAACACTTCGTGTGGACGGATGCAGCCGCGGTCGGACTGGATGAAATAAAGACCTTATTGGCCAGCAATCCAGTCCTGACAGCGCCAAATATTGGCGAACCTATGCTACTATACATAGCTGCAACACATCAGGTTGTCAGTGCAGTGCTCGTCGTCGAACAAGAAGCATGCGGATACAAGTTCCCGCTCCAAAAGCCAGTATATTATGTGTGCACTGTCCTCACTCCATGCAAATCCCGATACCCACACTATCAAAATATAGCATACGCGGTCTTCACGGCATCTCGGAAGCTACGACACTACTTTCAAGAGTGTTCGATTACGGTGGCCTCTGAATTACCACTCAACGACATAATAAACAACCGCGACGCCATGGGACGGATTGCAAAATGGGCCATCGAGCTCCTTCCGTTCGACATAACATACAAACCACGGCGGGCCATTAAGTCGCAAGTATTGGCCGACTTCGTCGCCGAATGGACAGAAGCCGAACTCCCTAAAGAGTATGGCGCGTACTCCAACTGGATCATGCACTTCGACGGCTCTAAAATGCTGGCCGGATTGGGAGCGGGTGTAGTCCTGACTTCCCCCACTGGAGACACGGTCCAATACGCACTCCAAATATTACACACAGACTCCAACAACGTAGCCGAATAAAAGGCTCTATTGCATGGTCTTCGGATGGCTGTCTCTATGGGCATTCAACGCCTGGAGGTGCGCGGGGATTCAAACCTTGCAATATCACAAATAAACAGAGATTTTGATGCCAAGGATCCAAAAATGGCGGCCTACCGTAATGCCGTCCTCAAAATGTCGGCTCGGTTCGAGGGGCTCTAATTCCACCATGTGGCTCAAGAAAACAATCAAGCGGCGGATATCCTCGCCCGCATTGGCGCTAAACGCGACCCTGTCCCACCTAAAATATTCCTGGAAAAGCTGTTCAAACCATCCGTGGTATGGGAAGGGAGTCCGGCAACACTAGCAAGGATCCGAATACAACCCCAGATTCCGAACCATCTGATGTAATCGGAGGCTCCGCCACCGAAATAACACCTTCGGCCCACGAAATCATGGCTGTAGTCGCCTCGTGGACCAAGCCTTTCTTGGCCTACCTAAATAGGCAGGAGCTCCCCGAGGACCAAAATGAAGCACGTTGTATTGTGCGGCGCTCCAAGGCCTACAAAGTCCATGAGGGAGAAGTCTACAAGAAAAGCGCGACTGGAGTGCTCCAAAGATGCATCTCCGAAGAGGAAGGGTGGCAGCTCCTGGCTGAAATCCATGCCGAACTCGGCGGGCACCACGCTGCGGCTCGGGCACTTGTCAGCAAGGCCTTCCGTACAGGTTTTTATTGGCCGACAGCCCGAGTAGACGCATAGGACCTTGTCCAGCACTGCGTCGGTTGCCAGCTTTTTGCCATATGCCCCCTACCGCTCTCCAAACAATCCCCATTACTTGGCCCTTCGTGGTCTGGGGCTGGATATGGTCAGACCCCTTAAAGGGGGAAGCCATAAGGAAAAATACTTATTGGTCATGGTGGACAAGTTCACCAAATGGATAGAAGCCAAACCAGTTAAAACGGCCGAATCCGGACTAGTGATAGACTTCATATCAGGGGTTGTACACCGTTACAGCGTCCCCCACAGCATCATCACTGATAATGGCTCAAACTTCACAGCCGATGAAGTGAAAACTTGGTGCCGCAACATGGGCATTAAGCTCAATTACGCCTCCGTCTACCATCCCCAAACAAACGGTCAGGTCGAACGTGCAAATGGTCTCATTATGAGCGGCATCAAACCCAGACTAGTGCGGTCCTTGACAGAATCGGACACGCACTGGGTCGAGGAGCTCGACTCCGTACTCTGGGGGCTGCGGACCATGCCGAATCGCACCACCGGATACACACCATTTTTTATGGTGTACGGCGCAGAAGCAGTACTACCCTACGACATAATACACGACTCACCCCGCGTGCGCCTGTACGAAGAGAAGGAAGCCGAGTTAGATCGGCATGACAACTTAGATGCCCTGGAGGAGGAGCGCAACGTCACCAAAGCCTGTTCGGCATTCTATCAGCAGCAGGCTTGACGATATCAAAGCAGAGAAGTGCGGGCCAAAACTTATAATATTGGCGAACTCGTTCTACGCCTACCGGAGAAGAAGAAGGACAAGCTCAAACCTAAGTGGGAGGGTCCCTTCATTATTGATAAAGTTCTCACCGAAGGAGCGTACCGCCTGCGTAATGCATCCGATAACAGACTCGAGCCGAACCCATGGAACACGGCCAGTCTCCGGAGATTCTATGCCTAGTGCCGAACTCAGTGTTCGTCTCCTTACTCCCGCTCTTTGAATTATGCTCCTCCCCCTCTATTTTTCCTTTCTCACCCTTTTTCCCTTCTTCACACAAAGCACTCAATACAGTGCGGATGCTCAGATCACTCCGGCCGCACTATGTGTGTAAACCATACCTGGGGGCTTCCTATACGGAAGCTAAATATAATTACCTTCATGGCTTCTCGTTCTTTTTCCATATGTGCCTTTTCTTCACCATTATACGCATCGATATGACTTCAGATGTGGCCATGTTGGGTTGCCTGGCTCTTGTGTTTATGCCCTACGTTCCCGTTAATTCGGCTAGGGCATAAGAGGAGCACCTCTGCGATTGTTACTGCCGGTTCAGCTGGATGTGTACCTCAGACTGGGTGAAGCCGAAAGCTAGCGTTCTTAAGGGAATATTCGGTCGGTGAACAAAAGATGTTTCTTTCGTTTATTACAAATGTGAATCCCCAGAAGTTTTGTATCTTGCGTTTCTGTTTGCAATCCGGACATGTACATCGATGCATGCGTGCCCAGGGAAAGGAACCCCTAACGGAACTATTCTCCCTGGAAGATGTTTCTTACTACCCATGTAATATAACATAACTACTTGGGTACTTGTCTGTTCAAGCACTTATGACCCCTACACCTGGTTTCCACGCATACCTCGGTTCTGCATAACTGAGCGGGTATTCGGATACACCCCGGACTGTTGGATCCGGGGGCTGAAGCAAAAAGGTCCGCCATGACAAATGATTTTTTCCGGCTAGGGACTACATATGTCAATTGAATTACATAGTCACTTGGACTGACTACATTCTTCCTCTATATCGTCCAACAGGCTACCTAGCTTGCAATCCTATTGGGAATACTTTGCGGCTAACGCTACCTGGTCATACACCAGACTCACAGGAATTTCTTGCCCATCTGGCCCCGCCGGTCCGACTTCTGCCATATGGTTTGGGTCAAGCTTGGTGTAGCGCGTCTTCACCATGGCCCAGGCTTCCCTTGCACCTTGTCGGTAGGCTGACATCTTCCACAATCGGAAGCGTCGCCATGCTCCTTGGAGCATATCCACGAGCTCCCCCATGCCTTTTGGCAGGGAAGTGGATGGCCACAAGGCTTGGGCAATACCCTGCATCACCTGCCGAGCTCGCTCGTGCAGCTGTGAGAGGTCTTGCAGTAAATCACCTACGGACTCGGGCATCTCCTCTTCAGGACGTGATACGTCTCCAATGTATCTATAATTTTTCATTGCTCCATGCTACTTTATCTACCGTTTTAGGCAATATTGGGCTTTATTATCCACTTTTATATTATTTTTGGGACTAACCTATTAACCGGAGGCCCAACCCAGATTTGCTATTTTAAACCTATTTCAGTGTTTCGAGGAAAAGGAATATCAGACGGAGTCAAAACGGAACGAAATCAACTGGAGAAGTTAATTTTGGAAGGAAACCCACCGGATGGACTTGGACTCCATGTCAGAAGATACGGGAGGTGCTCACGAGGGTGGGGGGCGCGCCCACCCCCCTAGGGCGCGCCCCCTGCCTCGTGGGGCTCCCGTAGCTCCACCGACGTACTCCCTGTACCCATATATACCCACGTATCCTAAAACTTCCAGAACAGAAGATATATCGGGAGTCCCGCCGCCGCAAGCCTCCAGAGCCACGAAAAGCCAATCGGGACCCTGTTTCGGCACCCTGCCGGAGGGGGGATCCTTCATCGGTGGCCATCTTCATCATCCCGGCGCTATCCATGACGAGGAGGGAGTAGTTCACCCTCAGGGCTGAGGGTATGTACCAGTAGCTATGTGTTTGATCTCTCTCTCTCGTGTTCTCTCTCGTGTTCCCTCTATGGCACGATCTTGATGTATCCCGAGCTTTGTTATTGTAGTTTGATCTTATGATGTTTCTCCCCCTCTACTCTCTTGTGATGAATTGAGTTTCCCCTTTGAAGTTATCTTATCGGATTGAGTCTTTTATGAGAACACTTGATGTATGTCTTGGTGGTCAACTTGCGGGTTTCGTGACATTGGGAACCTATGCATAGGGGTTGGCACACGTTCTTGACTCTCCGGTAGTAGCTTTGGGGCACTCTTTGAAGTACTTTTATGTTGGTTGGATGAATCTGAGATTGTGTGACGCATATCGTATAATCATGCCCACGGATACTTGAGGTGACAATGGAGTATCTAGGTGATATTAGGGTTTTGGTTGATTTGTGTCTTAAGGTGTTATTCTAGTACGAACTCTTTTATAGATCGATCCGAAAGAATAACTTTGAGGTCGTTTAGTACCCTACCATAATCTCTACGTTTGTTCTCCGCTATTAGTGGCTTTGGAGTGACTCTTTGTTGCATGTTGAGGGCTTGTTATATGATCTATCTATGTTATTATTGTTGAGAGAACTTGCACTAGTGAAAGTATGAACCCTAGGCCTTGTTTCCTATCATTGCAATACCGTTTACGCTCACTTTTATCGCTTGCTACCTTGCTGTTTTTATAATTTCAGATTACAAATACCTTTATCTACCATCCATATTGCACTTGTATCACCATCTCTTCGCCGAACTAGTGCACCTATACAGTTTACCATTGTATTGGGTGTGTTGGGGACACAAGAGACTCTTTGTTATTTGGTTGCAGGGTTGTTTGAGAGAGACCATGTTCATCCTATGCCTCCTACGGATTGATAAACCTTAGGTCATCCACTTGAGGGAAATTTGCTACTGTCCTACAAACCTGTGCACTTGCAGGCCCAACAACGTCTACAAGAAGAAGGTTGTGTAGTAGACATCAAGCTCTTTTCTGGCGCCGTTGCCTGGGAGGTGAGTGCTTTAAGGTATATCTTTAGATCTTGCAATCGAGTCTTTTAGTTTCTTGTTTTATCACTAGTTTAGTTTATAAAGAAAACTACAAAAAATGGATTTGAGTTTGGCTCATACGCTTCGTCTTTTTAATATCTTTCGTGAGAATGATGGAAAGGAAAATTGTGCTCAAGTGCTATAAGAAGAATTACATAGAATGCTTGGCATAAAATATGTGAATGATGAGCATGATTGCAATGTTGTTAGTACGAATTCTTTGAATATCCATGATGCTAATGATGATTGCACTAGTTATGATGAAAATGTCTCCTATAAACATGTCAATTTTTGTGGAGTGCATTGGGTTTGTAAGTACACACCAAATAGGGAAGGTAGATATTGCAAGAGGCATAAGTACTTAGAAACCAAATTGTTGCAAGAAGAGCTAGATGAATGTGCTGAAAGATTCAATATTTATAGTACCCCTTGTGAACTTTGCAATGAACATGGTCATTTAAAGCTCCAATGCTATTTGTTTCATGATCAAGTCGTTTCCAAATATTGTGATAATTTGATTACCTTTGAGCATCATAAAGAGCTTAGCCTTCTTTTGGGTTATGAAGAAATGAAACGTATAACTGAGGGTATTCCAAAATTTAATCTTGATAGATTTCTTGATTTTGATCTAGAGGATATTTATATGTTTTGTGTGGAGAATTGCATTGAAAATCCTTATATTGCCAATTACATAAAGAAAAGAAAGCAAATAGAAGATGATGAGAATACTAATGAAAGGGAAGAGACTTCCCGATATCCTCCTATTATTTCTCATGATGAATCAGGTAACGAGGAGGAGCTTTCTATTCAACCAATCTCATCAATAAGGAGCTCAAAGAGGAACGTTGAACCTACACATAATGTGAAGAAGAAAAAGAAAAGAAGGAGAAACAAAGGTAGAAAGGTATCCCTCTCAAATGATGTTGCTCCTACTACTCATTGTGATGATGATATTTGCTTTACTATTGGTGCTATCCATATTTTTAATGATGAGAGTGATTATGCTTATGATATGAAAAGGCCCAAGCTTGGGGAAGCTATGTTTGACGAGTATGAAATATTTGAGAATATATTTGCTGAAATTAATGTTTGTCCCAAGCTTGGGGATTCTATGTTTAATGAAGATGATATTTTTAGCATCCCAAGTTTTGATATGCAAAGTTGTTATGATGATAGCATGCCTCCTACCTATGATGATTATATTGATGAAAGTGGGTTCGGAAGAGTCTCAACTTTAGGAAGTAGTGATCCCACTATTTTGGAGGATGTTTAATCTATTTGTGATGAATATGAAAGTGGATTTGGAAGAGTGTCAACTTTATTTAGTGATTCCACTATCTTGGGAGAGGTTCCAATCGATTATGATGAGAACGAAGTTGCTACTTATGATGATTATTGTGATGAAACTTATGCTATAAAAAGTAGTGATGATTATATTTATAAAACTTGTCATGAGTATGATTACCCTTTTTCTGAACATTACTCTTTTAATGTGGCAACAATTTTTAGTGTTCAAGTCTCTTATGATACTCTTACTATTCTGAATGAGAAGAATTTTGCTTATGCGGAGAGTGGTAAATTTTCTATGCTAGTAGATCATGAAAAGAATGATTTAGGTGATGGTTATATTGTTGAATTCATTCATGATGCTACTGAAAATTATTATGCGGGAGGAATATATGCTTGTAGGAATTGCAATAACATCAAGTTTCCTCTCTATGTGCTTAAATTTTTGAAGCTATGCTTGTTTTACCTTCCTATGCTGGTTGATTATTGTTCCCATAAGTTGTTTGCTCACAAAATCCCTATTCATAGGAAGTGGGTTAGGCTTAAATGTTCTAGTTATATGCTTCATGATGCTCCCGTTATGTTTCAACTCTTATCTTTTATGTGAGCATCATTGTCATCATCATGCCTAGCTAGAAAGGCATTAAAGAAAAGCTCTTGTTGGGAGACAACTCAATATTTATCCTTACTGTTTTTGTGTGTCCACATGATTATTATACTGTAGTAATCATTTTTATAGCTTTTGTTTCAATAAAGTGCCAAGTAGAACCTTTGGGAAGACTTGGGTGAAGTTTATATGATCTTGCTGTGAAAAACAGAAACTTTAGCGCTCACGAGAATGGCTGCCATTTTTTACTGGAGAGTGATTTTAGGTTTATTCTTTTTGCATATGATTAATAGACAAATTTCTCAGGTCCAGAAATTTATTTCATAATTTTTGGGGTTCCAGAAGTACACGTTTTATACAGATTACTACAGAGAGTTCTGTTTTTGACAGATTCTGTTTTCATTGTGTTGTTTGCTTATTTTGATGCATCTATGGGTAGTATTAAGTGGTATGAACTATAGAGAAGTTGGAATACAGTAGATATTACACCAATATAAATTTAAAATGAGTTCATTACAGTACCTAAGTGGTGGTTTTATTTTCTTATACTAACGGAGCTTATGAGTTTTGTGTTGAGTTTTGTGTGGTTGAAATTTTCAAGTTTTGGGTAAAGATTCGATGGACTATGGAATAAGGAGTGGTAAGAGCCTAAGCTTGGGGATTCCCAAGGCACCCCAAGGTAATATTCAAGGACAACCAAGAGCCTAAGCTTGGGGATGCCCCGGATGGCATCCCCTCTTTCGTCTTCGTTCATCGGTAACTTTACTTGGAGCTATATTTTTATTCACCACACGATATGTGTTTTGCTTGGAGCGTCAATTTCTTTTTTTATTTTTTGCTTGATGTTAGTTAGAATAATTTTTTGCACCTTTAGTTTCAATAAAAAAGTCAAGGTTAGCCTTTGCCATGCTTATTTTGCTAGTATACATGTTGCTGTTTGAAAACAGAAAGTTTACCGCTGTTGCAAAAATTCCCTAGAAAAGTCAGGAAATGGTATAACGTTGAATCTTTTTGCATATTGAGCTCTGATAAATTTATCACAGTGGGAATTTTAGTTCATAATTTTTGGGGTCAGGGAAGTATTGATACTCTTGCATTCTTTACAGACTGTACTGTATTGGCAGATTGCTGTTATGTTTGCATTGTTTGCATATGTTTGCTTGTTTAATGATTCTATTTGAGGATAGGAGTATTAAATATGCAGAGGCATTTAGTATTAAATGTTGAATAATAATTTTAGTGATTTTTTACAATAGAAAATGATAAGGTTTTGCATTGGTTTATACTAACCTATCTCACGAGTTCTTGTTGAGTTTGTTGTGAATGAAGCTTTTGATAAAAAGAGAAACCATGATATGAGAGGAATTAAGGAGACACAAAAGTTCAAGCTTGGGGATGCCCAAGGCACCCCAAGATAATATTTCAAGAAGTCTCAAGCATCTAAGCTTGGGGATGCCCCGGTAGGCACCCCACCTTTCTTCTTCAACAATTATCGGTTAGTATCGGTGGAGCCTAAGTTTTTGCTTCTTCACATGAGTTGTGCTATCCTTGCAATGTAGTTTTATTTAGCTTTGCTTTCTGTTTGAATAAAGTATCAAGATCTGAAATTATTAATTGGGAGAGTCTTCACATAGTTTCATAATTATTCGACTACTTATTGATCTTCAGTTATATCTTTTGGAGTAGTTTGTCATTTGCTCTAGTGCTTCACTTATATCTTTTAGAGCACAATGGTGGTTTTATTTTGAAGAAACAGATGAACTCTCATGCTTCACTTATATTATTTTGAGAGTCTTAAATAGCATGGTAATTTGCTTAAGTAATCCTAATATGCTAAGCATAAAAGAATTCTAAGAATTCTTATGAGTGTGTTGAATAGTAAGAAAAGTTTGATGCTTGATAATTGTTTTGAGATATGAAGATGGTGATATTAGAGTCATGCTAGTTGAGTAGTTGTGAATTTGAGAAATACTTGTGTTAAAGTTTGTGATTCCCGTAGCATGCACGTATGGCGAACCGTTATGTGATGAAGTCGGAGCATGATTTATTTATTGATTGTCTTCCTTATGAGTGGCGGTCGGGGACGAGCGATGGTCTTTTCCTACCAATCTATCCCCCTAGGAGCATGCGCGTAATACTTTGCTTTGATAACTTGTAGATTTTGCAATAAGTGCATGAGTTCTTATGACTAATGTTGAGTCCATGGATTATACGCACTCTCATCCTTCCACCATTGCTAGCCTTTCTAATACCGCGCACCTTTCGCCGGTATCATACACCCACCATATACCTTCCTCAAAATAGCCACCATACCTACCTATTATGGCATTACGATAGCCATTCCGAGATATATCGCCATGCAAGTTTCCATCGTTCCGTTCATATGACACACATTACTTTTGTCATATTGCTTTTTGCATGAACATGTAGTTGACATTGTATTTGTGGCAAGGCCACCCTCATAATTTTCATACATGTCGCTCTTGAGTCATTGCATATCCCGGTACACCGCCGGAGGCATTCATATAGAGTCATATTTTGTTCTAAGTATCGAGTTGTAATTGTTGAGTTGTAAGAAAAATAAAAGTGTGATGATCATCATTATTAGAGCATTGTCCCAGTGAGGAAAGGATGATGGAGACTATGATTCCCCCATAAGTCGGGATGAGACTCCGGACAAAAAATAATAAAAAAAAGGCCATAAAAAAGAGAAAAGGCCCAAATAAAAAAAATGAGAGAAAAAGAGAGAAGGGACAATGCTACTATCCTTTTATCAGACTTGTGCTTCAAAGTAGCACCATGATCTTCATGATAGAGAGTCTCCTATGATATCACTTTCATATACTAGTGGGAATCTTTCATTATAGAACTTGGCTTGTATATTCCAATGATGGGCTTCCTCAAAGTGCCCTAGGTCTTCGTGAGCAAGCGAGTTGGATGCATGCCCACTTAGTTTCTTTTGTTGAGCTTTCATATACTTATAGCTCTAGTGCATCCGTTGCATGGCAATCCCTACTCACTCACATTGATATCTATTGATGGGCATCTCCATAGCCCGTTGATACGCCTAGTTGATGTGAGACTATCTTCCCTCCTTTTGTCTTCTCCACAACCACCATTCTATTCCACATATAGTGCTATATCCATGGCTCACACTCATGTATTGCGTGAAGATTGAAAAAGTTTTGAAAATGTTAAAGTATGAAACAATTGCTTGGCTTGTCATCGGGGTTGTGCATGATTTAAATACTTTGTGTGGTGAAGATAGAGCATAGTCAGACTATATGATTTTGTAGGGATAGCTTTCTTTAGCCATGTTATTTTGAGAAGACATGATTTCTTCAGTTAGTATGCTTGAAGTATTATTATTTTTATGTCAATATGAACTTTTGTCTTGAATCTTTCGGATCTGAATATTCATACCACGATTAAGAAGATTTTCATTGAAATTATGCCAAAGTATCACTCCGCATCAAAAATTATTTTTTATCATTTACCTACTCGAGGACGAGCAGGAATTAAGCTTGGGGATGCTTGACACGTCTCCAACGTATCTATAATTTTTGATTGCTCCATGCTACTTTATCTACTGTTTTAGGCAATATTGGGCTTTATTATCCACTTCTATATTATTTTTGGGACTAACCTATTAACCGGAGGCCCAACCCAGATTCGTTGTTTTAAGCCTATTTCAGTGTTTCGAGGAAAAGGAATATCAGACGGAGTCAAAACGGAACGAAATCAACTAGATAAGTTAATTTTTGGAAGGAAACCCACCGGATGGACTTGGACTCCACGTTAGAAGATACGGGAGGTGCTCACGAGAGTGGGGGGCGCGCCCACCCCCCTAGGGCGCGCCCCCTGCCTCGTGGGGCTCCCGTAGCTCCGCCGACGCACTCCCTGCACCCATATATACCCACGTATCCTAAAACTTCCAGAACAGAAGATATATCGGGAGTTCCGCCGCCGCAAGCCTCCAGAGCCACGAAAAACCAATCGGGACCCTGTTCCGGCACCCTGTCGGAGGGGGGATCCTTCACCGGTGGCCATCTTCATCATCCCGGCGCTATCCATGACGAGGAGGGAGTAGTTCACCCTCGGGGCTGAGGGTATGTACCAGTAGCTATGTGTTTGATCTCTCTCTCTCGTGTTCCCTCTATGGCACGATCTTGATGTATCCCGAGCTTTGCTATTGTAGTTGGACCTTATGATATTTTCTCCCCCTCTACTCTCTTGTGATGAATTGAGTTTCCCCTTTGAAGTTATCCTATCGGATTGAGTCTTTTATGAGAACACTTGATGTATGTCTTGGTGATAAACTTGCAGGTTTCGTGACATTGGGAACCTATGCATAGGGGTTGGCACACATTCTTGACTCTCCGGTAGTAGCTTTGGGGCACTATTTGAAGTACTTTTATGTTGGTTGGATGAATCTGAGATTGTGTGACGCATATCGTATAATCATGCCCACGGATACTTGAGGTGACAATGGAGTATCTAGGTGACATTAGGGTTTTGGTTAATTTGTGTCTTAAGGTGTTATTCTAGTACGAACTCTTTTATAGATCGATCCGAAAGAATAACTTTGAGGTGGTTTCGTACCCTACCATAATCTCTACGTTTGTTCTCCGCTATTAGTGGCTTTGGAGTGACTCTTTGTTGCATGTTGAGGGCTTGTTATATGATCTATCTATGTTATTATTGTTGAGAGAACTTGCACTAGTGAAAGTATGAACCCTAGGCCTTGTTTCCTATCATTGCAATACCGTTTATGCTCACTTTTATCGCTTGCTACCTTGCTGTTTTTATAATTTCAGATTACAAATACCTTTATCTACCATCCATATTGCACTTGTATCACCATCTCTTTGCCGAACTAGTGCACCTATACAATTTACCATTGTATTGGGTGTGTTGGGGACACAAGAGACTCTTTGTTATTTGGTTGCAGGGTTGTTTGAGAGAGACCATCTTCATCCTACGCCTCCTACGGATTGATAAACCTTAGGTCATCCACTTGAGGGAAATTTGCTACTGTACTACAAACCCGTGCACTTCCAGGCCCAACAACGTCTACAAGAAGAAGGTTGTGTAGTAGACATCGGGACGCCCCGTCAACATACCTACAGATATAAACTCTTTCAATATATTTCCTCGTCGAGTTGTACTACAGTTCGTCTAGGCACTTACCATAAATGTCGCGACAAAGCCTTCTGTTCTCTTTCACGGAGTCCACAAGCTGAGCGCGAACATCTCCTAATTCGATGCCCTGCCGGACATTGGCATCTTGAAGATTGTTCTTCTCCCGCCTAACTTGCGTAAGAACACGCTCGCCAGCTTTTAGCTGCCTTTGGAGATGTGACTCGCTATTTTCTACGATCTTCGGATTCTCCACGGGATTGTCTGCAGAATTCTCTGTTAGACTTATCAAACAAGCCAATTACTAACTGGTACATTTCCATAAAATTTAGTTATTAAAGACGAATGTTACCAGGGGAGGCCTTTTGGGATTCCTCTAGTTTGGCAACCGCGGCCCTCAACTGGGTCTTGCACTCCTCCAGCTCTTGAGACAATTGGGTATTCTTCTCTACAAGGACCAGTGCATAAAATGATCCTTAAATCAGTTGTTCCAACCGTTTCAAGTCTCAGGGGCTACTGTATACATGCTTATCAAATTTCCTTACCCGTATATCTTTTGCATATTGGTCTGTCGCTCGGGCGAGTCCGCCTTGAGCAGCCCGAATATATGCGTCTCCCGAATTGAAAGCATTAAATGCCTCTTCGGAAAAGATGCTATTCCGAAGTATGGCCCGTCGGTGCCGGTGATTCATGGCACTCTCCACTTCGGAATTTGTGGAGGAGAGCATATCCGCATCCTCTGTCGGAGGACAATTCGGCATTGGCCCCGCATTGGCCTCCTCTCTCGAAGCCGGTTCTGGAATCCGGCTGGTGGAGGCGTGATCGGCAGGATCCCCAGATATAATCCGGCGGCTCCTCTTTCTGCCAGAATACGAAGGACGCTGTTACATTTCAAACACAATAATCACAGAGCAGGTTTTTACCAAACCTCTGTAACGGCATTTCGGCCCTAACCGCCTTCCTCTTGAGCCTGCCTGACCCGGACGCCCTTTGTCGTTGAGCCCCCAGGGGCTCGGCGCTGCGTTCGGATGGTCGTCTCTATAAAAATGCGATATTTTATGCATAAGGCATGATCTCAGAAAGGAGTCCTCTTCAGAGGATAAGGTTTCGACTTTGCTTACACGCGATGCAGGTAGCAGTCCGGGATAGTCGGCGATAATAGCCACTAAGGCGCCATTGCAGCTAGCCTGATAAAATGTCCCGTTGACTAGCTCCACGGTAATATCCGGATCTTCTTCAAGTCCTGGATTGTAGGCCCTTCCGGGGTCCTCTGGCTGCGGGGAGGGGCTATCGAATCCTTCCACGGCCCTCCTCAGTTCCTGCTTAGAAGTATCGAGGTTAATGATTTCGATGAAAAGCGCCAAAATGAATAGAGTGGGGGAAAGAGTGACGACTTACCCAGCTTGGGGGGTTGTACATAGAAAATCCATCCTGTGGTTTAATACGAAGGAATTCTTCTTCTCCTCCTTTATACAAATCGGACAAAATTTTCGTCAGAGCAGTGGCGGAGTCCGGACCTTTACGACCACTGCGGGTGGCATCATCTTCCCCATTGTAGTGCCACATGGGCTTCCCCCGATATTGGAGTGGCTGCACCCCCCGCATTATGCATATTGCCATAACCTTGACTATTGTCAGCCCTGATTTGTCCAGTATCTTTATCCTGCTCATCAGGAAGTGTACTTCTCTAGTATCCTCCTCTTGGGGGCCCTGAGGGCGCCAACTTCGGCGTGCCTTCGGCGGAGCATTATTGAACTCAGAGAGGCCCGTCCGGACTAGATCCGTAAGGGGAACGTCATCAACATAAAACCACTCCAAGGGCCAGTTTGCAGATGCCTTCTTGGGAGTGCCGGACAGGTATCCGGTCTCAGCGACGCGCCATATTTCGGCTCCACCCACTTGACATATGGATTCCCCCTGGTTGCGAGGGACGAGGAAGAACAACTTCTTCCATAACCCGAAGTGAGCCTCACAGCCCAGGAATAATTCACAAAGGGCGACGTATCCTGCGATGTGCAGTACAGAGGCAGGGGTGAAGTCGTGCAACTGGAGACCGTAGAACTCCAGGAGCCCGCGAAGGAATGGGTGGATTGGAAACCTGACGCCTCTTAGCAGATGCGGGATGAGGCATATTCGCTCCCCCGGGGATGGATTAGGAGATCTCTCTGCTTGCTCCCCGCCATTATAGGTGGCTAGTCCAGCTCGGACGGGGACAATGAACGCCGGTGGAAGAAACCCTTGGGTCTGCAACTCTATCAAACAGCTTTGAGGAGCTGAACACTCTTCCCAGTCACCTGGCTTGGAGCGAAGGGAACGAGAAGAAGAGCTGCGGCGACCGGCCATGTTGGAATGGTTTTTTCCGGAGCGCTCTGTTGGATGCTTGCTCAAGGGAATAAGGTGAGGTTTGGATCTGAGGATCCCCGTCCCTTCAAATAGACGGTTTGCCTACAGGGCTGGGGTGGCAAATGCAAAAATGCCCCAGCTCCTCGTATTCGCTCGACACGTGGAGATGGCCATTATTGAAGCACAGAAGCCGAGGAGTACAACATTGATGGGAAGTCGGATACTGTTCACTACAACAGGAACTTTGGAGTATTCGGAGATGTAACCCGCCTTGCAATGCCAAAGACAAACTGTGCCCCGGACTCATCGTCATTGAAGCCTGGTTCAGGGGCTACTGAGGGAGTCCTGGATTAGGGGGTATCCGGACAGCCGGACTATATACTTTGGCCGGACTGTTGGGACGTGAAGCTACAAGACTCAAGACTTCGTCCCGTGTCCGGATGGGACTCTCCTTTGCGTGGAAGACAAGCTTGGCAATCCAGATATTAGAGTTTCTTCTTTGTAACTGACTCTGCCTAGCCCCCTCCGGTGTCTATATAAACCGGAGGGTTTTGTCCGTATAGGGACGATCATAACAATCATAATCATCATAGGCTAGCTTTTAGGGTTTAGCCTATACGATCTCGTGGTAGATCAACTCTTGTAATACTCATATCATCAAGATCAATCAAGCAGGAAGTAGGGTTTTACCTCCATCGAGAGGGCCCGAACCTGGGTAAAACATTGTGTCCCTTGCCTCCTGTTACCATTAGCCTTAGACGCATAGATCGGGACCCCCTACCCGAGATCCGCCGGTTTTGACACCAAAACCCTCCCCTAGTCCAATTCAGTCTCCTCCCTGGTGGGGGGCGCGCCACCCCTTTGTGGGCTGGGGTATCTCCCTCCTATGGCCCATATCTTTTCCCCGGGGGGTTCCGGTAACCCCTCCGGTACTCTAATATGTACCCGATACATTCTGGAACACTTCCGGTGTCCGAATACTACCTTTCAATATATCCATATTTACCTCTCGACCATTTCGAGACTCCTCGTCATGTCCGTGATCTCATCTGGACTCCAAACAACATTCGGTCACCAAAATACAGAACCCATATAATACAAATCGTCATTGAACGTTAAGCGTGCGGACCTTACGGGTTCCAGAACTATGTATACATGACCGAGACACCTCTCCAGTCAATAACCAATAGCGGAACCTGGATGCTCATATTGGTTCCCACATATTCTACGAAGGTCTTTATCGGTCGAAGCACTATGAAAACATATGTTATTCCCTTTGTCATCGGTATGTTACTTGCCCAAGATTCGATCATTGGTATCTTCATACCTAGTTCAATATCGTTACCGGCAAGTCTCTTTACTCGTTCGGTAATGCATCATCCCGCAACTAACTCATTAGTCACATTGCTTGAACGGCTTCATATGATGTACATTACCGAGAGGGCCCAGAGATACCTCTCTGATACTCGGAGTGACAAATCCTAATGTCGATCTATGCCAACCCAACAAACACCTTCGGAGATACCTGTAGAGCATCTTTGTAATCACCCAGTTATGTTGTGACGTTTGATAGCACATAAGGCATTCTCCGGTGTCCGGGAGTTGCATAATCTCATAGTCGGAGGAATATGTATTTGACACGAAGAAAGCAATAGCAACAAAACTGAACAATCATTATGCTAAGCTAATGGATGGGTCTTGTCCATCACATCATTCTCCTAATGATGTGATCCCATTCATCAAATGATAACATATGTCCATGGCTAGGAAACTTAACCATCTTTGATCAACGAGCTAGTCTAGTAGAGGCATACTAGGGACATGGCCTTTTGTCTATGTATTCACACATGTATCAAGTTTCCGGTTAATACAATTCTAGCATGAATAATAAACATTTATCATGAATAAGGAAATATAAAATAACAACTTTATTATTGCCTCTAGGGCATATTTCCTTCAGTCTCCCACTTGCACTAGAGTCAATAATCTAGATTACATTGTAATGATTCTAACACCCATGTAGTCTTTGTATTGATCACGTTTTGCTCGTGGAAGAGGCTTAGTCAACGGGTCTGCCACATTCAGATTCGTATGTATTTTGCAAATCTATATGTCTCCCTCCTTGACCAAATCTCGGATGGAGTTGAAGCGTCTCTTGACGTGTTTGGTCTTTTTGTGAAATCTGGATTCCTTCGCCAAGACAATTGCTCCAGTATTATCACAAAAAAATTCATTGGACCCGATGCACTAGGTATTACACCTAGATCGGATATGAACTCGTTCATCCAGACTCCTTCATTTGCTTTCTGAAGCAGCTATGTACTCCACTTCACACGTAGATCCCACCACGACGCTCCGCTTGGAACTGCACCAACTGACAGCTCCACCATTCAATAAAAACATGCATATGGTTTGTGACTTAGAGTCATCTGAATTAGTGTCAAAGCTAGCATCGACGTAACCATTTATGACAAGCTCTTTATCACCTCCATAAACGAGAAACATATCCCTAGTCCTTTGCAGGTACTTTAGGATGTTCTTGACCGTTGTCTAGTGATCCACTCCTGGATTACTTTGGTACCTCCCTGCTAAACTTATAGCAAGGCACACATTAGGTCTGGTACACAGCATAGCATATATGATAGAACCTATGGCTGAGGCATAGGGAATGACTTTCATTTTCTCTCTATCTTCTGCAGTGGTTGGGCATTGAGTCTGACTCAACTTCACACCTTGTAATACAGGCAAGAACCCTTTATTTGACTGATCCATTTTGAACTTCTTCAAAACTTTATCAAGGTATGTGCTTTGTGAAAGTCCTATCAAGCGTCTTAATCTATCTCTATAGATCTTGATGCTCAATATATAAGCAGCTTCACCGAGGTCTTTCATTGAAAAACTTTATTCAAGTGTCCTTTTATGCTATCCAGAAATTATACATCATTTCCAATCAACAATATGTCATCCACATATAATATTAGAAATATTGTTACCAGGCAATGTTCACCAGCTCCGAAATATGCCCAATATATATGTCATCGTTGGTGCTGGACGAGCAATGGCACCTACTCGGCCAAGTTCTGTTACCAGGCAATGTTCATCGGCTCCACGATCTCCCCGCATTGGAAGCTCACTTGGAAAACTTGGGCCCCTCTCTGCATCCGTTCTTCGCTTGGCTGGCTGGCATGGATCGCTGCTAGACTGCCGCTCGGCTGGCCCGGCACGGGCTGCTGCACGACGATCTTTGCATGCTTTGTGACCAGGAGCTCAAGACGATCGATCACCTACTCCTCCACTGCCTATTCTCCAGGGCCATTTGGTATGAGATTTTCGCTTGGTGTTGTGCCCCGATCCCCCCTCCCCAGGGCCCTGAGACCTCCTTCTTCAGGTGGTGGTCGGCTTCTGTCGCGGCCGCACCCACTGCCATGTGCAAAGGGCTCTCCTCCTTGGTGCTTCTCTCCGCATGGTCCATCTGGTGTCACCGCAATGCATGCATCTTCGACAATGCCAACCCTTCCACTATGCTGCTTCTCCAGGCCATCAAGGACGATGCTAGGGTTTGGGCTATGGCTGGCGCTAAAGACATAGCTAATCTCATGCCGCCTTGATTTTCTCGGGCTGAGCATTCCCGTGTTCTGCTTGTGTAACCTCCCTCTATGCCTCCTAGCGTACGTAGAGGGTGGTTACCCCCTCTGCAATACTCTTGTTTTCCCCTACCAATCAATGGAATGATACACAATCGTTGCGTATTCATGAAAAATAAAATAATATTACAAATGCTATAGAGCTCCCACTCACTTTCTTGTAAATACAGGCTTCTCAAAAAGTCTGTATAAAACCATATGCTTTGATCACCTTATCAAAGTGTATATTCCAACTTCGAGATGCTTTGCACCAGTCCATAAATGGATCGCTGGAGCTTGCACACTTTATTAGCACCTTTAGGATCGATAAAACCTTCTAGTTGCATCATATACAACTCTTTTTTAAGAAATCCATTAAGGAATGCAGTTTTTTCATCCATTTGCCAGATTTCATAATCATAAAATGCGACAATTTCTAACATGATTCAGCCAGACTTAAGCATCGCTACGGGTGAGAAAGTCTCATCGTAATCAACTCCTTGAACTTGTCGAAAACCATTTGTGACAAGTCGAGCTTTATAGATAGTAACATTACCATCTGCGTCAGACTTCTTCTTGAAGATTGATACGTCTCCAACATATCAACTTTTCCAAACACTTTTGCCCTTGTTTTGGACTCTAACTTGTATGATTTGAATGAAACTAACCCGGACTGACGCAGTTTTCAGCAGAACTACCATATTGTTGTTTATTGTGCAGAAAACAAAAGTTCTCGGAATGACCTGAAAATCCACGGAGATAACTTTTGGAAAATATAAAAAAATACTGGCGAAAGAATCAAGGTCGGGGGGCCCACACCCTGTCCACGAGGGTGGGGGCGCGCCCTCCCCCTGGGCGCGCCCCCCTGTCTCGTGGGCCCCCTGATGCTCCACCGACCTCAACTCCAACTCCATATATTTCGTTTCACGGAGAAAAAAATTAGAGAGAAAGTTTCATTGCATTTTATGATACGGAGTCGCCGCCAAGCCCTAATCTCTCTCGGGAGGGCTGATCTAGAGTCCGTTCGGGGCTCCAGAGAGGGGGATTCATCACCGTCGTCATCATCAACCACCTCCATCACCAATTTCATGATGTTCACCGCCGTGCGTGAGTAATTCCATCGTAGGCTTGCTGGACGGTGATGGGTTGGATGAGATTTACCATGTAATCAAGTTAGTTTTGTTAGGGTTTGATCCCTAGTATCCACTATGTTCTGAGATTGATGTTGCTATGACTTTGCTATGCTTAATGCTTGTCACTAGGGCCCGAGTGCCATGATTTTAGATCTGAACCTATTATGTTTTCATGAATATATGTGAGTTCTTGATCCTATCTTGCAAGTCTATAGTCACCTATTATGTGTTATGATCCGACAACCCCGAAGTGACAATAATCGGGATACTTCTCGGTGATGACCGTAGTTTTAGGAGTTCATGTATTCACTATGTGCTAATGCTTTGTTCCGGTTCTCTATTAAAAGGAGGCCTTAATATCCCTTAGTTTCCACTAGGACCCCGCTGCCACGGGAGGGTAGGACAAAAGATGTCATGCAAGTTCTTTTCCATAAGCAGGTATGACTATATTTGGAATACATGCCTACATTACACTGATGAACTGGAGCTAGTTCTGTGTCACCCTATGTTATAGCTATTACATGAGGAATCACATCCGACATAATTATCCATCACTGATCCAATGCCTACGAGCTTTTCACATATTGTGCTTCGCTTATTTACTTTTCCATTGCTACTGTCACAACTACTACAAAACTACTATCTTTACTTTTGCTAATGTTACCATTCTTATCATACTACTTTGCTACTAAATACTTTGCTGCAGATACTAAGTTATCCAGGTGTGGTTGAATTAACAACTCAACTGCTCATACTTAAGAATATTCTTTGGCTCCCCTTGTGTCAAATCAATAAATTTGAGTTGAATACTCTACCCTCGAAAGCTATTGCGATCCTCTACACTTGTGGGTTATCAAGATTAATTTCTGGCGCCGTTGTCGGGGAGCATAGCTCTATTCTTTGAGTCACTTGGGATTTATATCTGTTGATCACTATGAGGAAGTTGAAAGACGAAAGAACCAAGATTTTTCCCTCAACTACGAGGGCAGGTAAGGAACTTCCATCTAGCTCTGCACTAGATTCTCCTTCTATTTTGAGTAAGCTTGCGACACCTAAACTTGCTACTGCTATGAATTCTGATATGTCGCATGTTATTGATGATGCCACTTCTGCTATGCATGATACTTATGATGAAACTACAACTGTGCGTGATACTACTTTGTCATTAGGCGAATTTCTTGTTGAACAACTTGCTAGGGTTAGAGAGAATGAAATTATTGAAGATGCTATTATTGATGATAGTGATGATGAAAGTTCTCCCCCTGATTATGAATTACCTATTGTTCCTGAGGGTTATGTTATGAATGAGGAAGCTGCTAGAGCTATCTTTGCTTGCAAAGATAGATATGATCTTAAGAAGTTATTAGCTAAATGGAAGCAGCAATCTCTTAATGCTAGAATGAAACCTGACCCCGCTTGCTACTTCACCTATCTGTGTTACTGATAAGGATTATGAATTCTCTGTTGATCCTGAAATTATTACTTTGGTAGAATCTGATCCTTTTTATGGCCTTGAATCTGAAACTATTGTGGCACATCTTACCAAGTTAAATGATATAGCCACCCTGTTTACTAATGATGAGAAGTCTTGCTATTATTATATCCTTAAGATATTTCCGTTCTCATTAAAGGGCGATGCTAAGACTTGGTTTAATTCTCTTGATCTTGGTTGTGTGCGTAGTCCCCAGGATATGATTTATTACTTCTCTGCTAAGTACTTCCCTGCTCATAAGAAACAAGCTGCCTTGCGGGAAATATATAATTTTGTGCAAATCAAAGAAGAGAGTCTCCCACAAGCTTGGGGGAGGCTTGTCCGATTACTTAATGCTTTTTCTGATCACCCTCTGAAGAAAAATGAAATACTTGATATCTTTTATAATGGACTAACCGATGCTTCCAAGGACTACTTGGATAGTTGTGCTTGTTGTGTTTTCAGGGAAAGAACAGTCGACCAAGCTGAATTACTATTGAATAATATGTTGACTAATAAAAGTAATTGGACTCTTCTTGAGGCAATCC
This sequence comes from Triticum dicoccoides, assembly GCF_002162155.2. Lineage (NCBI taxonomy): Eukaryota > Viridiplantae > Streptophyta > Magnoliopsida > Poales > Poaceae > Triticum > Triticum dicoccoides. Next base: position 398,463,286 of record NC_041383.1, on the reverse strand, counting down.
CTGAGACAATTGAGCCAACTCCTGAGCCTATTCCTAAACCAACTCCGAAGAAGAGGGGTGTTTTATTTCTCAGTCCTGAAGATATGCAAGAGGCAAAGAAATCAATGAAAGAAAAAGCTATTAAAGCTGAAGATGTTAAGAATTTACCTCCTATTGAAGAAATACATGGTCTTAATATACCGCCTCTTGAAGAACCGCATTGTCTTGATAACCCGACACAGGTAGTAAAGGTAAATTCTCTCTATAGATATGATAAAGTTGAAATTCCTTCTACTAAATTTCATAGCCCATGTTTAGATGATTTTGATTACTTTATGGCTAGAAAAGAAAGTTTTAATGCTTATGTTGGTAGAGAATTAAATAATAATGATTTTGAGATAGGACGCTTGAGTGATTATATGGCTAGAGTTAAAAGTGAACTTAAACTCATTAACAAATATGCTTCTATGGTTACCACTCAAGCTGAGCAAGTACTTAAAGCTCAAAGTGATTTGCTTGATGAATTAAATAATAAACATGACTTTGCTGTTAGAGTGGCTACTAGAACTGGTAGAATGACTCAGGAACCTTTGTATCCTGAAGGCCACCCTAAGAGAATCGAGCCGGATCCTCAGAGAAATAATTTAGAGGCACCTAGTTCTTCTACAAAGAAGAAAAAGAAAAATGATAGGACTTTGCATGCTTCTAGTGAACATGTTGTAGACACGCTTGAGAATCGTAATGATATTTCTATTTCTGATTCTGAAACACAATCAGGTGATGAACATGAACCTAGTGATAATGTTAATAATAATGCTCATGTTGATGCTCAACCTAGCAATAACAATGATGTAGAGATTGAACCTGCTGTTGATCTTGATAACCCACAATCAAAGAATCAACGTTATGATAAGAGAGATTTTGTTGCTAGGAACCACGGTAGAGAAAGGGAACCATGGGTTCAGAAACCCATGCCCTTTCCTCCTAAACCATCCAAGACAAAGGATGATGGGGATTTTGAGCGCTTTGCTGAAATGATTAGACCTATTTTCTTACGTATGCACTTGAGTGATATGCTTAAATTAAATCCTTATGCTAAATATATGAAGGATATCATTACAAATAAAAGAAAGATACCGGAAGCTGAAATTTCCACCATGCTTGCTAATTACACTTTTAAGGGTGGAATACCAAAGAAACTTGGAGATCCATGGGTACCTACTATACCATGCTCCATTAAAAGAAATTATGTTAAAACTGCTTTAGGTGATCTTGGAGCCGGTGTTAGTGTTATGCCTCTATCTTTATATCGTAGACTTGAATTGAATAAGTTGACACCTACTGAAATATCTTTGCAAATGGCCGATAAATCAACTGCCATACATGTCGGTATTTGTGAGGATGTGCCTGTTGTGGTTGCAAATGTCACTATCTTAACGGACTTTGTTATTCTTGATATTCCCAAGGACGATAGTATGTCGATTATCCTTGGTAGACCCTTTTTGAATACTACAGGGGCTGTTATTGATTGCAACAAAGGCAATGTCACTTTTCATGTTAATGGTAATGAGCATACGGTACACTTTCCGAGGAAACAACCTCAAGTTCATAGCATCAATTCTATTGGAAAAATTCCAACTATCATTATTGGAGGTTTTGAATTTCCTCTTCCTACTGTCAAGAAAAAGTATGATATTCTTATTGTTGGGGATGTTCATATCCCCGTTGAGGTAACATAGTGTTATTCGAAATTTCTCCGGTTCTGTGTTATTCGGAATGAGTTTGTTAACAAGACTTGATCAACCTTGTTAGTGGATTCATTTTGATGATCATGAGATGGATGAAACTAGAAGGCACAACCTTTTGTACCCTCTTTTTACTTTCTGTTATTTAGAATAAATAAAGCAAAAATAGTATTGTCTACCTGTTTTCTGAATTATCCGTGCAATAAAAAATATCCCGAAAATAAAAGTGCTCCAAATGCCCTGCAAATTTAGTATGCTTTTTTATGGAATATTTGAGGATTTTAGGCACTGAAAACACTGCAGGGGGCAAGCACCTGGCCACGAGGGTGGAGGGCGCGCACACACCCCCTGGGAGCACCCCCCTGTCTCGTGGGCCCACGGTGGCCCCCCTCCACTTATTCCTGCACCCACACACTCTATCTTCTTCCCAAAAATATCCCCATCCAGCTCAAGCACGAGTTCTAGCTCATTTTGCTGCGATTTTCGATCTCCTTGCTCAAAGCTCCATTCACAAAACTGCTTTGGGAGATTGTTGCTTGGTATGTGACTCCTCCATTGGTCCAATTAGTTTTTGTTCTAGTGCTTTATTCATTGCAAATTTTTGCTGCATAGGTGACCCTGTTCTTGAGCTTGCATGTTAAATTTATGAGGTCCCAAGTAATTCTAATGCATGATATAGGCTCTAGGCACTTGTATGAGTAGTTGCTACCAATCTTGTTTAGTTATACTCACTTTTATTTTGAAGTTATTAAAATTTCAGAAATTTTTAGAAAAGGAAATATGTCTAGGAGAATGTACCAAGGTGGTTCCTCAATAAAGAAAGGACCCTGGCGTGCTATGCGCGAGCAAGACGATGAACAACCAAGGGACGCGGAAGTGCGAGCTTGTGAGTGGCCATAAGACGATTTTTTGGTCAATGCAGGCATCAAGGATGAATTTGACGCATATGTGTGTAATGCCGATCTTGAGGACTTCTTACAAGATAAGTGTCCTCAGTACTATCAATTGACTGATTCATTTGTGAGAAGGTTTAAATATAAATCTTCACGTAATTCTCAGAGTGTCCTGTTTGATATTTATGATAAATCTTACACCATGGACTTAGAAGATTTTACAACTGCTTGCAAACTCCCGCAGTGGGGCAATGTTAATGACCCCCACAAATCTGAATATAAAGACTTTCTTGCTAGTATTACTGTGGGAGAATCTAGGGATATAGCACAAGCTACCATAGGGAGCATTCATTTTCTTGTTATACATTATTTTGCTCTCTTCATTGGTAGATGCATTAAGGGTGAAGATGAAGCATGTCATATGTGTGTCCCTGATCTTTGTGTCCTCAAGAGTGCTGTGTTAGGTAATAAAGATTACAACTTGGGGGCAATAGTTGCACGTAGGTTGCATAATAATGGTATGTCTGGAGATTTATTTGGAGGGATTTATGCGACCCGTGTAGCTAATTATCTTGGTATAGCCCCACGAGAGGGGGATATGGAGTTGCCTCCTGCTTATTTAGATTATGACGCGATGGTCAAACATCGTTTTCTTTTGAGGAACGAACAATTCCTCCAGTATCGACTAATCTTTGACAGACGTAGCTCTGTCCATGTTACTCTATCGGCTCCTTTCCTTTTTGATTACCAGGCAAAACGAAGATATGTTGTTACCAGGGAGGAGGCAGCTGAACACGGGGGGAGAGCGGAGGCGGCTCGCCAACATGCCGCAGCTCAGGATGCATCCGCTGCATCTCAGTACGACCCCAGTTATAACTACGGATATCAGCCAGGCTACCCTTGGAAATAGACCAACTTAGGCCAAAAGCCTAAGCTTGGGGGAGTATGTATTTCTCACCGACTTTACATTCATGTTCACACACTATTCTAGTTATCGGTGCTCATACTCTTTCATAGTATTATCCTTGCTAGTTTAATTTTATTTTTCTAGCCTTCTTGTTGTGTGTTTGATAAACCTTAAGAAAAAAAACCAAAAAAATTAGTTAGTTTAATTTCCATGCTTGTAGTAGAAATTAAAATGAAAACCCAAAAAGATTTCTCATTCTTCTTTTGTTTGTTGGGAGCTTTCCCGTGTAAATAGTTTTACTTTCTTTTCTTTCCTTTGGGGGTCGAGAGTAGAAGACCATATTGAAAATGTTTAGTGGCTCTCATATGCATGATTGTTTATTTAACTTAGAGCCCATAGTACTTTGTATTTTCTCTTGAGTTGAATGCTTGCAGATTCCAGCTTAGTCCAATGCACGTGCACTATTATTATTATACACATTGTTCGGTCGTGCAAGTGAAAGGCAATAATGACGATATATGATGGACTGATTGAGATGAGAAAAGCTGGTATGAACTCGACCTCTCTTGTTTTTGTAAATATGATAAATTCATCGTTCCTGATTCAGCCTATTATGAAGTAAACATATTTGCAATGACATTTAGAGATTATAGTTGCTTTTGCCATGCTTAATTAGCTATGAGTTATAATGGTTTACCTTGCATGCCAACATGCTATTAAAATGATTGTGATGTGGTATGATGGGATGGTATCATCCTTTGAATGAATTGAGTGACTCAACTTGGCACATGTTCACGCATGTAGTTGAAACAAATCAACATAGCCTTCATGATATTTATGTTCATGGTAGATTATATCCTACTCATGCTTGTAGTCGGTGTAAATTAATTTTAATGCATGTTCATGACTGTTGTCGCTCTCTCAGTTGGTCTCTTCCTAGTCTTTTGCTAGCCTTCACCTATACTAAGCGGGAATACTACTTGTGCATCCAAACTCATTAAACCCCAAAGTTGTTCCATATGTGTCCACTATACCTTCCTATATGCGGTATCTACCTGGCGTTCCAACTAAATTTGTATGTGCCAAACTCCAAACCTTCAAATGAAATTCTGTTTTGTATGCTCGAGCAGCTCATGTTTCAACTAGGGCTGCCTGTATCTTCCATGTTAGGTGGGTTATTCTCAAGAGGAGTGGACTCCGCTCCTCATTCACGAGAAAATGGCCGGTATCCGGGATGCCTAGTCCCATTATCCAAAAGATCAAAGCAAATCAAAATAAATAAACAAAACTCCCCCAGGACAGTTGTTAGTTGAAGGCACTCGTTGTTTCGAGCAAGCCATGGATTGATGCTTGTTGGTGGTGGGGGAGTATAAACTTTTACCATTCTGTTTGGGAACCGCCTATAATGCATGTAGTATGGAAGATATCGCCATCTCATAGTTGTTGTGTTGACAGTGAAAGTATGCCGCTCAAAATGTTATTCATCTCTATTTTAAAATCGAGCTCTGGCACCTCTACAAATCCCTGCTTCCCTCTGCGAAGGGCCTATCTATTTACTTTTATGTTGAGTCATCATCCCTCTTATTAAAAGCACCCACTGGAGAACACACTATCATTTGCATTCATTATTATTGGTTTATATTGGGTATGACTTGACTGGATCTCTTTTACCATGAATTACAATGTTTAGTCAGTCCTTGGTCTTTAAAGGTGCTCTGCATTTATGTTTTGCGGTCTCAGAAAGGGCTAGCGAGATACCATCTTGTTATATCGTATTATGATTGTTTTGAGAAAGTGTTGTCATCCGAGTTTTATTATTATTGCTCGCTAGCTGATTATGCCATTGATATGAGTAACATGAGACCTAAGTGTTATTGTGAGAATGGTTAGTTCATAATCTTTGCTGAAAACTTGAATGCTGGCTTTACATATTTACAACAACAAGAGCAAATAGAGTTTGTAAAAGTTTTCTTTATCACTTTCAGTTTATCAACTGAATTGCTTGAGGACAAGCAAAGGTTTAAGCTTGGGGGAGTTGATACGTCTCCAACGTATCCACTTTTCCAAACACTTTTGCCCTTGTTTTGGACTCTAACTTGCATGATTTGAATGAAACTAACCCAGACTGATGTTGTTTTCAGCATAACTGCCATGGTGTTGTTTATTGTGCAGAAAACAAAAGTTCTCGAAATGACCTGAAAATCCACGGAGATAACTTTTGGAAAATATAAAAAATACTGGCGAAAGAATCAAGGTCGGGGGGCCCACACCTTGTCCACGAGGGTGGGGCGCGCCCTCCCCACTGGGTGCGCCCCCCTGTCTCATGGGCCCCCTGATGCTCCACCGACCTCAACTCCAACTCCATATATTTCGTTTCACGGAGAAAAAAATTAGAGAGAAAGTTTCATTGCATTTTATGATACGGAGTCGCCGCCAAGCCCTAATCTCTCTCGGGAGGGCTGATCTAGAGTCCGTTCGGGGCTCCAGAGAGGGGGATTCATCACCGTCGTCATCATCAACCACCTCCATCACCAATTTCATGATGTTCACCGCCGTGCGTGAGTAATTCCATCGTAGGCTTGCTGGACGGTGATGGGTTGGATGAGATTTACCATGTAATGAAGTTAGTTTTGTTAGGGTTTGATCCCTAGTATCCACTATGTTCTGAGATTGATGTTGCTATGACTTTGCTATGCTTAATGCTTGTCATTAGGGCCCGAGTGCCATGATTTCAGATCTGAACCTATTATGTTTTCATGAATATATGTGAGTTCTTGATCCTATCTTGCAAGTCTATAGTCACCTATTATGTGTTATGATCCGACAACCCCGAAGTGACAATAATCGGGATACTTCTCGGTGATGACCGTAGTTTGAGGAGTTCATGTATTCACTATGTGCTAATGCTTTGTTCTGGTTCTCCATTAAAAGGAGGCCTTAATATCCCTTAGTTTCCACTCGGACCCCGCTGCCACGGGAGGGTAGGACAAAAGATGTCATGCAAGTTCTTTTCCATAAGCACGTATGACTATATTCGGAATACATGCCTACATTACATTGATGAACTGGAGCTAGTTCTGTGTCACCCTATGTTATAGCTATTACACGAGGAATCGCATCCGACATAATTATCCATCACTGATCCAATGCCTATGAGCTTTTCACATATTGTGCTTTGCTTATTTTCTTTTCCGTTGCTACTGTTACAACTACTACAAAACTGCTATCTTTACTTTTGCTACTGTTACCATTATTATCATACTACTTTGTTACTAAATACTTTGCTGCAGATACTAAGTTATCCAGGTGTGGTTGAATTGACAACTCAACTGCTAATACGTAAGAATATTCTTTGGCTCCCCTTGTGTCGAATCAATAAATTTGGGTTGCATACTCTACCCTCGAAAGTTGTTGCGATCCCCTACACTTGTGGGTTATCAAAGATCCATTTATTCTCTATGGGTCGCCGATCATCGGGCTAATCCACCAAAGTCCACACTTGGTTCTCATACATGGATCATATCTCAGATTTCATGGCCTTATGCCATTTATCAGAATCTGGGCTCATCATAGCTTCTTCATAGTTCATAGGTTCATCATGGTCAAGTAACATGACTTTCAGAACAGGATTACCGTACCACTCTGGTGCGGATCATGCTCTGGTTAACCTACGAGGTTCTGCAACAACTTGATCAAAAATTTCATGATCATTATCATTAGCTTCCTCTCCAGTTGGTGTAGGCATCACGGGAACGGATTTCTCAGATGAGCTACTTTACAAATTGTGAGAAAGGTACAATTACCTCATCAAGTTCTACTTTCCTCCCACTCACTTCTTTCGAGAGAAACTCCTTCTCTAGAAAGGTTCCATTCTTGGCAACAAAGATCTTGCCTTCGGATCTGTGGTAGAAGGTGTAGCCAATTGTTTCTTTAGGGTATCCTATGAAGACGCACTTCTCTGATTTGGGATCGAGCTTATCAGGTTGAAGCCTTTTGACATAAGCATCGCATCCCCAAACTTTGAGAAACGACATCTTAGGTTTGTTGCCAAACCATAGTTCATACGGTGTCGTCTCAACGGATTTTGACGGTGCCCTGCTTAACGTGAATGCAGTTGTTTCTAATGCATATCCCCAAAACGATAGTGGTAAATCGGTAAGAGACATCATCGATCACACCATATCTAGTAAAGTGTGGTTACGACATTTGGACACACCATTACGCTATGGTGTTCTAGGTGGCGTTAGTTGTGAAACTATTCCACATTGTTTTAATGGAAGGCTGAACTCGTAACTCAAATATTCACCTCCATGATCAGTTCGTAGAAACTTTATTTTCTTTTTACGATGATTCTCCACTTCACTCTGAAATTCTTTGAACTTTTCAAATGTTTCAGACTTGTGTTTCATTAAGTAGATATACCCATATCTGCTCAAATCATCTCTGAAGATCAGAAAATAACGATACCCGCCACGAGCCTCAACACTCATCGGACCGCATACATCGGTATGTATTATTTCTAATAAGTCATTAGCTCGTTCCATTGTTCCAGAGAACAGAGTTTTAGTCATCTTGCCCATAAGGCACAGTTCGCAAGTATCAAATGATCCATAATCAAGTGATTCCAAAAGTCCATCTGCATGGAGTTTCTTCATGCGCTTTACACCGATATGACCTAAACGGCAGTGCCACAAATAACTTGCACTATCATTATCAACTTTGCATCTTTTGGCATCAATATTATGAATATATTTATCACCACGATCGAGATTCAACAGAAATAGACCACTCTTCAAGGGTGCATGACCATAAAAGATATTACTCATATAAATAGAACAACCATTATTCTCTAATTTAAATGAATAACCGTCTCGCATTAAACAAGACCCAGATATAATGTTCATGCTCAACGCTGGCACCAAATAACAATTATTCTGGTCTAAAATTAATCCCGAAGGTAGATGTAGAGGTAGCGTGTTGAAGACGATCACATCGACCTTGGAACCATTCCCGATGCGCATCATCACCTCGTCCTTAGCCAATCTTCATTTAATCCGTGGTCCCTGTTTTGAGTTACAAATATGAGCAACCGAACTGGTATCAAATACCCAGGCACTACTACGAGAATTAGTAAGGTACACATCAATAACATGTATATCAAATATACCTTTGTTCACTTTGCCATCCTTCTTATCCGCCAAATACTTGCGACAGTTCCGCTTCTAGTGGCCAGTCCCTTTGCAGTAGAAGCACTTAGTTTCAATCTTGGGTCCAGCTTTGGGTTTCTTCCAAGAAGTGACAACTTGCGTGCCATTCTTCCTGAAGTTCCCCTTCTTTCCCTTGCCCTTTTTCCTTAAACTAGCGGTCTTGTTAACCATCAACACTTGATGCTCATTTTTAATTTCTACCTCCGCAGCCTTTAGCATTGCAAAGAGCTCGAGAATAGTCTTCTCCATCCCTTGCATATTGTAGTTCATCACGAAGCCTTTCTAGCTTGGTGGCAGTGATTGAAGAACTTTGTCAATGACACAATCATCTGGAAGATTTACTCCCAGCTGAGTCAAGTGATTATGGTACCCAGACATTCTGAGTATGTGCTCACTGACAGAACTGTTCTCCTCCATCTTGAAGCTATAGAACTTGTTGGAGACTTCATATCTCTCAACTCGGGCATTTTCTTGAAATATTAACTTCTACTCGAGGAACATCTCATATGGTCCATGATGTTCAAAACATCTTTGAAGTCCCTATTATAAGCCGTAAAACTTGGCACACTGAACTAATGAGTAGTCATCATATCAAGCTTGCTAGACGTTCATAACGTGAGCAAGGTTGTCAGAATCGTGATTTTGAATCGGATCGGAGCTCCAATGGTAGGATCGCAAATCGTAGAATCTTCACTATCAGGATCGTAGAAACGTAGATTCTATAAAGTAAAATCGTAGAATCATAGGGGTTAGTTTGGATCGTAAAGTCGTAGAATCGTATAACAGAATCGCGATTCTGACAACCTTGAACGTGAGCTTCTGCTCCTGCAGCAGACCTTTCACCTAGCGGTGCATCAAGGACATAATTCTTCTTTGCAGCAATGAGGATAATCCTCAAGTTATGGACCCAGTTCGTGTAGTTGCTACCATCATCTTTCAACTTAGCTTTCTCTAGGAACGCATTAAAATTCAAGGGAACGGTAGCACGGGCCATTGATCTACAACGTAGATATGCAAAAAACTATCAGGACTAAGTTCATGGTAAATTAAGTTCAATTAATCATATTACTTAAGAACTCCCACTTAGATACACACCCCTCAAGTCATATAAATGACATGTGATCCAAATCAACTAAACCATGTCCGATCATCACGTGAGATGGAGTAGTCATCAATGGTGAACATCTCTACGTTGATCATATCTACTATATGATTCACGTTCAACCTTTCGGTCTCCAGTGTTCCGATGCCATGTATATACATGCTAGGCTCGTCAAGTTTAACCCGAGTATTCCGCATGTGCAAAATTGGCTTGCACCTGTTGTATTTGAACGTAGAGCCTATCACACCAGATCATCACATGGTGTCTCAGCACGAGGAACTTTCGCAATGGTTCATACTCGAGGAGAACACTTATAACTTTAAATTTAGTTAAGGGATCATCTTATAATGCTACCGTCGTACTAAGCAAAATAAGATGCATAAAGATAAACATCACATGCAATCAAAATATGTGACATGATGTGGCCATCATCATCTTGTTCTTTTGATCTCCATCTCCAAAGCAACGTCATGATCTCCATCATCAGCGGCTCGACACCTTGATCTCCATCATAGCGTCGTGGTCGTCTCGCCAACTATTGCTTCTACGACTATCACAACCGCTTAGTGATAAAGTAAAGCAATTACATGGCGTTTGTATTTCATACAATAAAGTGCCAACCATAAAGCTCCTGCCAGTTCCCGATAACTTTTACAAAACATGATCATCTCATAAAACAATGTATATCACATCTGTCTTGACCATATCACATCACAACATGCCCTGCAAAAACAAGTCAAACGTCCTCTACTTTGTTGTTGCAAGTTTTACGTGGCTGCTATGGGCTTGTAGCAAGAACCATTCTTACCTACGGCACATAACCACAACGATGATTTATCAAGTTTGTTGTTTTAACCTTGGACAAGGACCGGCCGCAGTAAAATTCGATTCAACTAAAGTTGGAGAAACAGACACCCGCCAGCCACCTTTATGCAAAACTAGGTGCATGTTTGTCGGTGGAACCGGTCTCATGAACGCGGTCATGTAAGGTTGGCCTGGACCGCTTCATCAGACAATACCGCCGAATCAAAATAAGATATTGGTGGTAAGCAGTATGACGATCACCGCCCACAACTCTTTCTGTTCTACTGGTGCATATCATCTACGCATAGACCTAGGTCGGATACCACTGTTGGGAAACGTAGCATGCAATTTCAAAAAAATTCCTACGCTCACGCAAGATCAATCTAGGAGATGCATAGCAACGACAGGGGGAGAGTGTGTCCACGTACCCTCGTAGACCGAAAGCGGAAGCATTTTCTTAACGCGGTTGATGTAGTCGAACGTCTTCTCGTCCTGACCGATCAAGTACTGAACGTACGACACCTCTGAGTTCTGCACATGTTCAGTGTGATGATGTCCCTCGAGCTCTTGATCCAGCAGAGGGTCGAGGAAGTAGATGAGTTCCGTCAACATGACGGTGTTGTGATGGTGATGGTGATGTGATCCCCACAGGGCTTCGCCTAAGCACCGCGAGAATATGACCGGAGGTGTAAACTAGGGGGGGGGGTGCCGCACATGGCTTGGAACAAATGATGTGTGTTGTAGCCCCCCCTGTATATAAAGGAGGGAGAGGGATGGCCCTAGGCGCGCCCCAAGTAGGAGGAGTCCTACTTGGGCTCCTAGTTGGATTCGCCCCCCCTTCCTTTTACCAGGGGGAATGGGGAAAGGAGAGAGAGGGGGGAAGGAAAGGGGTCGCCGCCCCCTCCCCTAGTCCAACTCGGTCTCCTCCCTGGTGGGGAGAGCGCCACCCCTTTGTGCTCTAGTGTGCCTCCCTCCTATGGCCCATATGGCCCATATCTTTCCCAGGGGGGGTCCGGTAACCCCTCCAATATGTACCCGATACATTCCGGAACACTTTCGGTGTCCGAATACTACCTTCCAATATATCAATATTTATCTCTCGACCATTTCAAGACTCCTCGTCATGTTCTTAATCTCATCCGGGACTCCGAACAACATTTGGTCACCAAAACACATAACTCATATAGTACAAATCGTCATTGAACATTAAGCGTGCGGACCCTATGGGTTCGAGAACTATGTAGACATGACCAAGACACCTCGCCGGCCAATAACCAATAGCAGAACCTGGATGCTCATATTGGTTCCCACATATTCTACGAAGATCTTTATTGGTCGAACCGCTATGACAACATACGTTATTCCCTTTGTCATCGGTATGTTACTTGCCCGAGATTTGATCGTCAGTATCTTCATACCTAGTTCAATCTCATTATCGGCAAGTCTCTTAACTCGTTCTATAATGCATCATCCCGCAACTAACTCATTAATCACATTGCTTGCAAGGCTTCATATGATGTGCATTACCGAGAGGGCCCAGAGATACCTCTCCGATACTCGGAGTGACAAATCCTAATCTCGATCTATGTCAACCCAACAAACACCTTCAGAGATACCTGTAGAGCATCTTTATAATCACCCAGTTATGTTGTGACGTTTGATAGCACACAAGGCATTCCTCCGATGTCCGGGAGTTGCATAATCTCATAGTTGGAGGAATGTGTATTTGACGTGAAGAAAGCAGTAGCAATAAAACTGAACGATCATTATGCTAAGCTAACGGATGGGTCTTGTCCATCACATCATTCTCCTAATGATGTGATCCCGTTCATCAAATGACAACACATGTCCATGGCTAGGAAACTTAACCATCTTTGATCAACGAGCTAGTATAGTAGAGGCATACTAGGGACATGGTGTTTTGTCTATGTATTCACACATGTATAAAGTTTCCGGTTAATACAATTCTAGCATGAATATTAAACATTTATCATGAATAAGGAAATATAAAATAACAACTTTATTATTGCCTCTAGGGCATATTTCCTTCACCATCTTGGCAACTGATGCTAGTCACTATAGTGTGGTAGTGCACATTTAATGCTACTGACAGTAGCTGCCTAATTCCTTCGCGGGGAAGGAACTACTCTACAGGAGGCGGTGCTTCCCAGGCGATATCCTGGGAAGCGCTTGTTGGGGTTAGGAGTCCCAGCGAGCAAGGAGTGGTTGTCGCACCAGTGTGGCGCTCCCCTCCCTGCCAGGCGGCTTTGCCCTGGGCATGGCTCCTCTTAGTGCAAATTGGTGCGGCACGACTTGTCGGGTGCCACTGTCAAGGCCCATGTTTCGTCCGCCCATGGTACCGGGGTTCCTATTAGGCCAACAGTAGCCCCCCATCCCATGTATTGCATGTGACCAGTGAAGGGGCGCGAGAGGAGATGGGGCCTAGAGT
>NC_041383.1:398425717-398450015 GCF_002162155.2 Triticum dicoccoides | reverse complement strand
TCCCCACACTGGCCGCATTCACCACGATAATGATGGCTACTATGACATGGAAATGTCTCCTCGATCCTTGTGCAATGACTACTTCTCAGCCGGTGAGTGGGGGTAATGGGCGACACACCATAACTGGTAGGCGGTTGCCGCTCCACCTCTGGTTACAAAAAGGGGGAAAGGCATAGTGGCCCGTCCCTTCCGTCACATCGTCTTGTTCCTCTCATCCTTGCTACTCTGCTCCTCACACATGCGCTCACGGAATATCGCTCAAGAGATAGAGCACCTACTTTCCCTACTCTCATGGCGCCACACAAGCCCAATGCTGACACCAAGAAGGGAAAAGGCAAGAAGAAGGTGGCGTTGGAGGAGCTGTCATGGTCTCTACACCGGTTGGCGGGCATCAACCATGGGGGCCTGAACAAGGTCCGGCCCCTGGTTGGCAGAGTGAAGAATAAGTGAGGCCCGACCAAGATGAAGCTGGCGGGCACGGCGATGATGGACGTCACCGAGGCCGCACTCTTCATCGCCTTCATCACAGCTGGCCTCATATCACCTTTATCTGCCTTCTTCCTTGTTGTGGGATCATAACTAGGTCTAGAGGGGGTGATTAGACTACTTGACCAAATAAAAACTTAACCTTTTCCCTATTTTAGTTCTTGGCAACTTTTAGCAATTCACACAAGTTAGGCAACACCCTACACATACCAGTCTAGATAGTAGGTAGCGGAAAGTAAATACTTTGAATATGAACATAAAGGAAGGGATCGAGAAATCAAACGCAATGAAGACACAACCATTTTTGGTGTGGTTATGATAGGTGGTGCTATCGTACATCCACATTGATGGAGACTTCAACCCACAGAGGGTAACGGCTGCGTGAGTGCAAGGAGGGCTCCACCCACCAAGGGTCCACGAAGAAGCAACCTTGTCTATTCCATCATGGCTTACGTCCACGAAGGGCTAGCCTCACTCGGGGGTAGTTCTTCATGAAGTAGGAAATCTCCTTGCCCTTACAAACTCCTTGGTTCAACTCCACAAGCTTTGGAGGCTCCCAAGTGACACCTAACCAATCTAGGAGACACCACTCTCCAAAAGGTAATAGATGTTGTTGTTGATGAACTCCTTACTCTTATGCTTCAAAAGATAGTCTCCTCAACACTCAATCACTCTCTCACAGATTTGGCATGGTACATGGAGAAGGTTTTGAGTGGAAAGCAATTTAGGGGGCTAGGAATCAAGGATCAAATGGTTGGAGTGGAATCCCTTGATCTCAACACAAGTGTAGGTGGTTCTCTCCCAGAAAATGGATATGTGAAGTGGTAGTTTCGTCCTGGTTGCTCTCTCTAAGAGAAGGTGGTGTAGGTGGGGTATATATAGCCTTCACCAAAAATCTAACCGCTACACACCTTTATGCACAACTCGATGGGACCGAGTGAAATACTCGGTGAGACCGTAGTGAAAAAGGTTTAAACTTTAGGCATTTTGTTGTGACTGGATGAATCCACTTGGTGGGACCGATTGATGGTGAACTAAGAACTTTCCTCACTTCGGTAATTCTGATAGGTTTAACTTGGCAATTCCGAGATGAAAACAATGGGTTACAGAATGTTGGCACGCGCACTTCGATGGGACCGAATGTCATCTCGGTGAGACCGAGTTTCTAGGGTTTAGGAAGTGGCTCTGTCTGGTGTACCATGCTGGGTCAGGGTGTATGTGTATTGGTGAGACCGAGACGAACTTTAGGGTTTTTGATTGATTGGAATGTGAGCGTGTGGCCGAAGATTTTGGAGCAATCTCTCTAAGAACTTGAGCAAATGACTCATGATCCAAACCTCATTTGTTTTAATAGTATTGGCTTTCCTATGGCCTTAATGTGATCCTGGATCACTCAACTCAAAATTTCGAGTCTTGGAGCTTTTTACCAATCTGTGTTCTTTGCATTTTGAGGGGTCCACATTCACATCTCCTTGCCATACCTACATTGAACTTTCCTGAAATAATCTGTGAATATGCACTAGTTCAATGATGTGTATGTTGTTGTGAATAACCAAAACCACCCGGGTATCAGTTGTACTTTCTATCTCCCCCATTTCGCAATTGATGACAACAGATGAATAAAAGCTTTGACATGGACATAATCATTTAATAACACCATTGCTTTGAGAACTATGTGATAAATAAGAGCTCATTGAGTTACTGTTCTTTGTTTTGATAGTTTTTGTGTGGTGGAACCTATGATAATGTGTTGTTCATACTTGAAGAAACAACATATTTATTATTATACCTTCCATGGAAGCATCTGCAAATACAAGAGAATAACTAAGATAGCATCTAACCATAGCAATAATTTCTAGGGTTCCAACACCCCTCATGCAACAGTTCATGAACTTAGGGTATGGTAATATTTGTCACTCCGACCACCCATCCATGAACAAATTAAAAACACAATGCACTCCTTTAGGCCATTAAAGGTGAAATAATATGTAGTCTATGTTTGCACATAACCACTAGAGAATTACACCACAACACAATATCAAAACATTGAAGTAGATTGAACTTCAAAAGTTTAATAGAAACAAAATGGACTACTCACAACACATCGCATGGATCAGGACTAGTGGGGATGAATATATGAATAACAATCTAAACACATGACTCTTTCACCAACAAAATTTCAAAGGATCAACTACAACTAGTAATCAACACCATAAGCTACACTCATCAGAGGATTTAAGGTAAAAGTTCATAGAATAGTTAGACGGGGTGAAGAGAGTTGATGAAGATGATGGTTTATCCTTCATGCATGCTGGCAGCGGAGAGGGCAGTGCCGGACCATGATCT
This sequence comes from Triticum dicoccoides, assembly GCF_002162155.2. Taxonomy (NCBI): domain Eukaryota; kingdom Viridiplantae; phylum Streptophyta; class Magnoliopsida; order Poales; family Poaceae; genus Triticum; species Triticum dicoccoides. The sequence goes on along the minus strand of NC_041383.1, from coordinate 398,447,183 downwards.
GGAAACAACTGCTCCATCAGCAGTTCAAACTGAAAGACCTCGTTTGTTTATGGACACAACCTCTAAGAGGAGGAGCGGTTGTTCTCGAGGTGTCTGTTCCTTATCGTAGCTGGTGGAAATGATGATATCCTTGTTGTCGGAGGAGCCGCCGACCATTGAGAAGGAGAGCCTCGACGAACAATGGTGGCAGCCCTAGAGGGAAATCTGGAGTTGTTGTTGCCTGCAGGCACGGAGAACCATGACTTGGACATGGCAGGTCAATGGTCAGAGCCGGAGAGGATTTGGACCGCAGAGGCGGCTGGGGGCAGATAGGAGGAACTCAGAGATGCGATATGGATGACTCGAGAGCACTGCTTAAATAGGCGTTGCGGCCAGCCGAAGGGATGGGAAGCCGGCTTCAGTCTAGCGTAGCAGCCGGAGTAGGATTCTAGGTCGCCACGTCTGCATTGAAGCGGCGCTACCTGCTCGTTCGGTCGCTTCGCTCTGACCGGCCTCAATGGTGCGGAGCCATGTCCACTCTTAAGGGCGTTAACCGACATGAATGCGCGGCAATCTCTTCGCGTGGAGAGGGTCATGCGGGTGGTTTTTTTGGGTGGGACCGGGGTGGCGGACGCTTGCAAAGCCCCTTGGGTTGCTTTCCGTTTGCAGGGAAACAGACATTTGGACCACTCTATGGGCCGATGTGGTACCGTGTTGGATGGCAAATCGCGTCTGGTCGGCTCAGTCCAGATGGTTACGGGTGGTTTAGGGGTTCGCGTTGGATATGCCCTCATAGCATTGTTTGTTTTTGTTATGGATTTCATCAGTGATTGAAAAGTGTTGCAATAGATCGGAGACTAAACTCCATGATTCTATAAATGAACATTTTTTTGTTAAAGCTGGCGCCACATTAGACATAGCCTTAGAGCATCTATAACAAAATTTAGCAAATGCACCCCCCTAAACGTCTGTGGATAGCTCCATACGGCCCCTCAAAAATCCCATCAAACAGGCACGCTCCTCAAATCTAAATTGACAAATCCATGCGAATCCATCCATGTCCGGCATACACATGAATATCACAAGATCATTGAATAGTTCCACAATTTAAATATAGTTCATACATGAAATACATGGTTCAAATATAAAATTTATTTAAAGTGCGCAATTCAAACATTAAAACCCTTTGTTTCGTCGGTTTTCATCGTGGGTCCACATATGCTCCACAATATCATTGAGTAGCTGCACGTGCACTTGTTCGTCTTGAAGATTCTGATGCATCTCTAGAAAATTCGTATTGGATATGCAATTTTTTATCCAGGATCTGGACCTGTTCTTCGGGCTTCTCGAAATCATGGGTTTTGGCTGCCCCTTCACGCTCGTCCTCGATAATCATGTTGTCCAAAATGGAACAACATGTCACCAATTGCCACAAAATCTCTTATCCCCGCATCATTGCAGTTCCAGGAACAATTCCCCAATGAGCTTGGAGCACACCGAATTCCCTCTCCACATCCTTCTAGCTTTGTTTGTTGCCATGGGGATCAGATTTGGTCTTCAAAACAGCCTCCCACTTTAGGATAGATATCATCTGCAAGGTAGTAGCCCATGTTGTAATCCTTCCTGTTGACACTATAGTTGCCCGGCAACGCTTTCTCATTGTAAAGTCTCCTGAACACGGGAGATCATTGGAGCACATTGACATTGTTGTGAGAACTAGACAAGCTAAAGAAAGCACGCAAAATACACAAGTCCTTTGATGTCATTGCTTTGAGTATGATATGTAACCTTGGCACATCTCGCGCAAACCTTTGGGGAAGTTCTTCCATTACCAATTCATGCAACCAATTGAACCGAGCATACCTGGAAAGCCTCGTGCCGCTCCAATAACCATCAACTATTTTGTATCTTGCAAATGTGGTTCTCTCGGTTACTCTTCTTCAAACACCCGCACCATGGCATGAGAAAATCTCACTGTGCTATTCAAGCATGTGCTCTCCCCCATCTGGAACATCTCACCAATGGCATGGGTGTTGTACCTATTGCAAGCATCTTACATAACAGTCGTGCATTTATGCTTAGTAGAGAACGAGAGTTGTGTGCAACAATTCCTGATGAGCTTGAAGTTGGAATCATGTGCCTCAACTCCCTCCACACGCAAGAACAAGGGTTTGCGCATATGGAAGCGTCAATGAAACCATGTATCTGAAGGAAATATGCCCTAGAGGCAATAATAAAGTTATTATTTATTTCCTTATATCATGATAAATGTTTATTATTCATGCTAGAATTGTATTAACCGGAAACATAATACATGTGTGAATACATAGACAAACAGAGTGTCACTAGTATGCCTCTACTTGACTAGCTCATTAATCAAAGATGCTTATGTTTCCTAGCCATGGACAAAGAGTTGTCATATGATTAACGGGATCACTTCATTAGGAGAATGATGTGATTGACTTGACCCATTCCGTTAGCTTAGCACTCGATCATTTAGTATTCTGCTATTGCTTTTTTCATGACTTATACATGTTCCTATGACTATGAGATTATGCAACTCCCATTTACCGAAGGAACACTTTGTGTGCTACCAAACGTCACAACGTAACTGGGTGATTATAAAGGTGCTCTACAGGTGTCTCCGAAGGTACTTGTTGGGTTGGCGTATTTCGAGATTAGGATTTGTCACTCCGATCGTCAGAGAGGTATCTCTGGGCCCTCTCGGTAATGCACATCACTTAAGCCTTGCAAGCAGTGCAACTAATGAGTTAGTTGCGAGATGATGTATTACGGAACGAGTAAAGAGACTTGCCGGTAACAAGATTGAACTAGGTATTGAGATACCGATGATCGAATCTCGGGCAAGTGACATACCGATGACAAAAGGGAACAATGTATGTTGTTATGCGGTCTGATCGATAAAGATCTTCGTAGAATATGTAGGAGCCAATATGGGCATCCAGGTCCCACTATTGGTTATTGACAAGAGAGGTGTCTCGGTCATGTCTACATGGTTCTCGAACCCGTAGGGTCTGCACGCTTAACGTTCGTTGATGATATAGTACTATGAGTTATGTATGTTGGTGACCGAATGTTGTTTGGAGTTTTTGGATGAGATCACGGATATGACGAGGAACTCCGGAATGGTCCGGAAGTAAAGATTGATATGTGGATAGTAGTGTTTGATCTCCGGAAAGGTTCCGGAATTCATCGGAAGGGGTTCCGGATGTTTCCAGAAATGTTTGGGCACGAGAACACTTTATCTGGGCCAAAGGGGAAAGCCCACGAGGTTTTTGGAAAGCACAAAAGGAAGTTTTGCGGAGTCCAGGGGCCAGACGCCGGGAACCCTGGCGTCTGGCCCTGGAGTCCGAGAAGGACTCTTGCCTTTCGGGTGAAACCGACTTTGTGGAGGCTTTTACTCCAAGTTTCGACCCCAAGGCTCAACATATAAATAGAGGGGTAGGGCTAGCACCCAAGACAAATGAAGAAAGAGCAAGCCGTGTGCCGGCAACCCCGTCCCCTCTAGTTTATCCTCCGTCATAGTTTCCGTAGTGCTTAGGCGAAGCCCTGCAGAGATTGTTCTTCACCAACACCGTCACCAAGCCGTCGTGCTGCCGGAACTCATCTACTACTTCGCCCGTCTTGCTAGATCGAGAAGGCGAGGACGTCATCGAGCTGAACGTGTGCAGAACTCGGAGGTGCCATGCATTCGGTACTTGGATCGGTCGGATCGTGAAGACGTACGACTATATCAACCGGTTGATAAACACTTCCACTTAGCGATCTTCAAGGGTATGAAGAAACACTCCCCCTCTCATTGCTATGCATCACCATGATCTTGCGTGTGCGTAGATTTTTTTTTTGAAATTACTACGTTTCCCAACAGTGGCATCCGAGCCAGGTTTTATGCGTAGATGTTATATGCACGAGTAGAACACAAGTGAGTTGTGGGCGATACAAGTTATACTGCTTACCAGCATGTCATACTTTGGTTCGGCGGTATTGTTGGATGAAGCGGCACGGACCGACATTACGAGTACGCTTACGCGAGACTGGTTCTACCGACGTGCTTTGCACATAGGTGGCTGGCGGGTGTCAGTTTCTCCAACTTTAGTTGAACTGAGTGTGGCTACGCCCGGTCCTTGAGAAGGTTAAAACAACACTAACTTGATGAACTATCGTTGTGGTTTTGATGCGTAGGTAAGAACAGTTCTTGCTCAGCCCGTAGCAGCCACGTAAAACTTGCAACAACAAAGTAGAGAACGTCTAACTTGTTTTTGCAGGGCATGTTGTAATGTGATATGGTCAAGACGTGATGCTATATTTTATTGTATGAGATGATCATGTTTTGTAACTGAGTTATCGGCAACTGGCAGGAGCCATATGGTTGTCGCTTTATTGTATGCAATGCAATCGCCCTGTAATGATTTACTTTATCACTAATCGGTAGCGATAGTTGTAGAAACATAAGATTGGCGAGACGACAATGATGCTACGATGGAGATCAAGGTGTCGCGCCAGTGACGATGGTGATCATGACGGTGCTTCGGAGACGGAGATCACAAGCACAAGATGATGATGGCCATATCATATCACTTATATTGATTGCATGTGATGTTTATCTTTTATGCATCTTATCTTGCTTTGATTGACGGTAGCATTATAAGATGATCTCTCACTAAATTTCAAGATAAAAGTGTTCTCCCTGAGTATGCACCGTTGCCAAAGTTCGTCGTGCCCAGACACCACGTGATGATCGGGTGTGATAAGCTCTACGTCCATCTACAACAGGTGCAAGCCAGTTTTGCACACGCAGAATACTCGGGTTAAACTTGACGAGCCTAGCATAGGCAGATATGGCCTCGGAACACGGAGACCGAAAGGTCGAACGTGAGTCATATAGTAGATATGATCAACATAGTGATGTTCACCATTGAAAACTACTCCATCTCACGTGATGATCGGACATGGTTTAGTTGATTTGGATCACGTGATCACTTAGATGACTAGAGAGATGTATGTCTAAGTGGGAGTTCTTAAGTAATATGATTAATTGAACATAAATTTATCATGAACTTAGTCCTAGTAGTATTTTTCAAATTATGTTGTAGATCAATAGCTCGCGTTGTTGCTTTCATATGTTTATTTTGATATGTTCCTAGAGAAAACTGTGTTGAAAAATGTTAGTAGCAATGATGTGGATTGGATCCGTGATCTAAGGTTTATCCTCATTGCTGCACAGAAGAATTATGTCCTTGATGCACCGCTAGGTGACAGACCTATTGCAGGAGCAGATGCAGACGTTATGAATGTTTGGCTAGCTCAATATGATGACTACTTGATAGTTTTGTGCACCATGCTTTATGGCTTAGAACCGGGACTACAAAAACGTTTTTTGAAACGTCACAGAACATATGAGATGTTCCATGAGATGAAATTGATATTTCAGACTCATGCCCATGTCAAGAGGTATGAGACCTCTCACAAATACTTGGCCTAAAAGATGGAGGAGAATTGCTCAACTAGTGAGCAAGTGCTTAGATTGTCTCAGTACTACAATCGCTTGAATCAAGTGGGAGTTAATCTTCCAGATAAGATAGTGATTGGTAGATTTCTCTAGTCACCATCACCAAGTTACTAGAACTTTGTGATGAACTATAATGCAAGGGATGACAAAAATGATTCCCGAGCTCTTCGTGATGCTGAAACCGACGAAGGTAGAAATCAAGAAAAGAGCATCAAGTGTTGATGATTGACAAGACCACTAGTTTCAAGAAAAGGGCAAAGGGAAAGAAAGGAAACTTCAAGCGGAATGGCAAGCAAGTTGTCACTCCCGTGAAGAAGCCCAAAGCTGGACCAAAGCCTGAAACTGAGTGATTATACTGCAAAGGAAATGGTCACTAGAAGCGGAAATGCCCTGAATATTTGGTGGATAAGAAGGATGGCAAAGTGAACAAGGGTATATTTGATATATAGGTTATTGATGTGTGCCTTACTAGTGTTTATAGTAGCCCCTGAGTATTTGATACTTGTTCGGTTGCTAAAATTAGTAACTCAAAATAAGGGTTACAGAATAGACATAGACTAGTTGAGGGTGAAGTGATGATGTGTGTTGGAAATGGTTCCAAGATTGATATGATCATCATCGCACACTCCCTATACTTTCGGGATTAGTGTTAAACCTAAATAAATGTTATTTGGCGTTTGCGTTGAGCATAAATATGATTTGATCATGTTTATTGCAATACGGTTATTCATTTAAATTCAGAGAATAATTGTTGTTCTGTTTACATGAATAAAACCTTCAATGGTCATACACCCAATGAAAATAGTTTGTTGGATCTCGATCGTGGTGATACACATATTCATAATATTGATGCCAAAAGATGCAAAGTTAATAATGATAGTGCAAACTTATATGTGGCACTGCCGTTTGGGTCATATTGGTGTAAAGCGCATGAAGAAACTCCATGCTGATGGAATTTTGGAATCACTTGATTATGAATCATATGATGCTTGCGAACCGTGCCTTTTGGGCAAGATGACTAAAACTCCATTCTCCGGAACAATGGAATGAGCTACTGACTTGTTGGAAATAATACATACCGATGTATGTGATCCAATGAGTGTTGTTGCTCGTGGCGAGTATCGTTATTTTCTGACCTTCACAAATGATTTGAGCAGATATGAGTATATCTACTTAATGAAACACAAGTCTGAAACATTTGAAAAGTTCAAAGAATTTCAGAGTGAAGTGGAGAATCATCATAACAAGAAAATAAAATTTCTACGATCTGATTGTGGAGGAGAATATTTGAGTTACGAGTTTGACCTTCATATAAAACAATGTGGAATAGTTTCACAGTTCACGCCACCTGGAACACCACAGCGTTATGGTGTGTCCGAACGTCGTAACCGCACTTTACTGGATATTGTCCGACCTATGATGTCTCTTATCGGTTTACCACTATCGTTTTTGGGTTATGCATTAGAGACAGCTACATTCACGTTAAATAGGGCACCATCAAAATCCGTTGAGACGACACCTTATGAACTGTGGTTTGGCAAGAAACCAAAGTTGTTGTTTCTTAAAGTTTGGGGATGCGATGCTTATGTGAAAAAGTTTCAACCTGATAAGCTCGAACCCAAATCGGAGAAGTGCGTCTTCATAGGATACCCAAAAAGAGACTGTTGGGTACACCTTCTATCACAGATCCGAAGGCAAGATATTCGTTGCTAAAAGTGGATCCTTTCTAGAGAAGGAGTTTCTCTTGAAAGAAGTGAGTGGGAGGAAAGTAGAACTTGATGAGGTAATTGTACCTTCTCCCTTATTGGAAAGTAGTTCATCACAGAAATCAGTTCCAGTGATTCCTACACCAATTAGTGAGGAAGTTAATGATAATGATCATGAAACTTCAGATCAAGTTGCTACCAAATCTCGTAGGTCTTCCAGAGTAAAGATCCGCACCAGAGTGGTACGGTAATCCTATTCTGAAGTCATGTTACTAGACCATGATGAACCTACGAACTATGAGGAAGCGATGATGAGCCCAGATTCCGCGAAATGGCTTCAGGCCATAAAATTTGAGATAGGATCCATATATGAGAACAAAGTATGGACTTTGGTTGACTTGCTCGATGATCAACAGGCCATGTTAAATAAATGGATCTTCAAGAGGAAGACAGACACTGATAGCAGAGTTACTATCTACTAAGCTTGACTTGTTGTGAAAGGTTTTCGACAAGTTCAAGGTGTTGAATACGATGAGATTTTCTCACTCATATCGATGCTTAAGTCTATTCGAATCATGTTAGCAATTGCCACATTTTATGAAATGTGGCAAATGGATGTCAAAACTGCATTCCTTAAAGGATTTTTTCAAGAAGAGTTGTATATGATGCAACCAGAAGGTTTTGTCAATCCTAAAGGTGCTAACAAAATGTGCAAGCTCCAACAATCTATCAATGGACTGGAACAAGCATCTCGGAGTTGGAATATACGCTTTGATAAGTTGATCAAAGCATATGGTTTTATGCAGACTTTTGGAAAGGCCTGTATTTACAAGAAAGTGAGTGGGAGCTTTGTAACATTTCTAAAACTATATGTAGATGACATATTGTTAATTGGAAATGATATAGAAATTCTGGATAGCATAAAAGGATACTTGAATAAGAGTTCTTCAAAGAAATACCTCGGTGAAGCTGCTTACACATTGAGCATCAAGATCTATAGAGATAGATCAAGACGCTTGATAGGATTTTTCAATGAGTACATACATTGATAAGATTTTGAAGTAGTTCAAAATAGAACAGTCAAAGAAGGAGTTCTTGCCTGTGTTGCAAGGTGTGAGGTTGAGTAAGACTCAAAGCCCAACCACGGCAGAAAATAGAAAGAGAATGAAAAGTCATTCCCTATGCCTCAATCGTAGGTTCTATAAAGTATGCTATGTTGTGTAGCAGATCTATTGTATACCCTACACTGATTTTGGCAAGGGAGTACAATTTTGATCTAGGAGTAGATCACTGGACAGTGGTCAAAATTATCCTTAGTGGAATAAGGATATGTTTCTCGATTATGGAAGTGACAAAAGGTTCGTCGTAAAGGGTTACGTCGATGCAAGTTTTGACACTAATCTAGATGACTCTAAATCTCGGTCTAGATACATATTGAAAGTGGGAGCAATTAGCTAGAGTAGCTCCGTGCAGAGCATTGTAGACATAGAAATTTGCAAAATACTTACGGATCTGAATGTGACAGACCCGTTGACTAAAATTATCTCACGAGCAAAACATGATCACACCTTAGTACTCTTTGGGTGTTAATCACATAGCAATGTGAACTAGATTACTGACTCTAGTAAACCCTTTGGGTGTTAGTCACATGTCGATGTGAACTATGGGTGTTAACCACATAAAGATGTGAACTATTGATGTTAAATCACATGGCGATGTGAACTAGATTATTGACTCTAGTGCAAGTGGGAGACTGAAGGAAATATGCCCTAGAGGCAATAATAAAGTTATTATTTATTTCCTTATATCATGATAAATGTTTATTATTCATGCTAGAATTGTATTAACCGGAAACATAATACATGTGTGAATACATAGACAAACAGAGTGTCACTAGTATGCCTCTACTTGACTAGCTCATTAATCAAAGATGGTTATGTTTCCTAGCCATGGACAAAGAGTTGTCATTTGATTAACGGGATCACATCATTAGGAGAATGATGTAATTGACTTGACCCATTCCGTTAGCTTAGCACTCGATCGTTTAGTATTCTGCTATTGCTTTCTTCATGACTTATACATGTTCCTATGACTATGAGATTATGCTACTCCCGTTTACTGGAGGAACACTTTGTGTGCTATCAAACTTCACAACGTAACTGGGTGATTATAAAGGTGCTCTATAGGTGTCTCCGAAGGTACTTGTTGGGTTGGCATATTTCGAGATTAGGATTTGTCACTCCGATCGTCGGAGAGGTATCTTTGGGCCCTCTCGGTAATGCACATCACTTAAGCCTTGCAAGCAATGCAACTAATGAGTTAGTTGTGGGATGATGTATTACAGAACGAGTAAAGAGACTTGCCGGTAACAAGATTGAACTAGGTATTGAGATACCGACGATCGAATCTCGGGCAAGTAACATACCAATGACAAAAGGGAACAACGTATGTTGTTATGCGGTCTAACTGATAAAGATCTTCGTAGAATATGTAGGAGCCAATATGGGCATCTAGGTCCCGCTATCGGTTATTGACAAAAGAGGTGTCTCGGTCATGTCTACATAGTTCTCGAACCCGTAGGGTCCGCATGCTTAACGTTCGTTGACGATATAGTACTATGAGTTATGTGTGTTGGTGACCGAATGTTGTTCGGAGTTTTTGGATGAGATCACGGATATGACGAGGAACTCCGGAATGGTCCGGAAGTAAAGATTGATATGTGGATAGTAGTGTTTGATCTTCGGAAATGTTCTGGAATCCATCGGAAGGGGTTCCGGATGTTTCCAGAAATGTTTGGGTACGAGAACACTTTATCTGGGCCAAAAGGGGAAAGCCCACGAGGTTTTTGGAAAGCGCAAATGGAAGTTTTGCGCAGTCCAGGGGCCAGACACCAGGGTCCCTGGCGTCTGGGTCCAGACGCCGGGAACCCTGGCGTCTGGCCCTGGAGTCCGAGAAGGACTCTTGCCTTTCGGGTGAAACCGACTTTGTGGAGGCTTTTACTCCAAGTTTCGACCCCAAGGCTCAACATATAAATAGAGGGGTAGGGCTAGCACCCAAGACACATGAAGAAACACCAAGCCGTGTGCCGGCAACCCCGTCCCCTCTAGTTTATCCTCTGTCATAGTTTCTGTAGTGCTTAGGCGAAGCCCTGCGGAGATTGTTCTTCACCAACACCGTCACCACGCCGTCGTGCTGCCGGAACTCATCTACTACTTCGCCCGTCTTGCTGGATTGAGAAGGTGAGGACGTCATCGAGCTGAACGTGTGCAGAACTCAGAGGTGCCGTGCGTTCGATACTTGGATCGATCGGATCGTGAAGACGTACGACTACATCAACCGCGTTGATAAACGCTTCCGCTTAGCGATCTTCAAGGGTATGAAGATACACTCCCCCTCTCGTTGCTATGCATCACCATGATCTTGCGTGTGCGTAGGATTTTTTTTGAAATTACTACGTTTCCCAACAGTATCCGGGAATGTTGGTTTGGGTCGGAAGTAGTCCTTGGAGTCCTTGTACATCAGTCATGCTCCACGGACCCTATTCCGGTTCAAAACTCTTCTCCCTTTGATCGAACCCTTAAAGTTCAAAATGTGCACCACCTCCCTGTCCATTTCCTCTTGAATACTAATGATCATCAACATCTCGACATCTTCACACACACAAACCTCGAAACTAACGTGCGGACCTGCGTAGATGCGTAGTGGTGGGGTTTTTGTGAGCAACTAGTTGGAAGGTACCCCACGGGGAGCACTTATCCTAGCGTGGGAGCGCCCCATCACGCCATGTGGCATGTCCCACACCGTCAAGTGGCGCGCGGTGGGCACTTCCCCTATGGGCTTTTATTTGTGTGTTTTTTGTTTTGGGGGTTTTATTTTTGTCCTTTTGGTTTATCCAAATAAATGTGTTTCAGGCCATTTGGACGGTTTCCCTCGTTGCTCAGGCCGTTTTTTTTTCTTTCCTCGATTTTTTACTTTCTTTTGTTTTGGTTTTATTTTATGTCTTTTCTTTTCTTTTATTTTTGTTAAACATGAATATTTTTCAAAATTTCTGTTTTTGAAATTTTATATTACTGAAGAAATGTGTTCTTATTTTTACAATAATCCTGAACAATTACTTAAATTCTGAATATTTTTTAAGCTTGTGATTATTTTTCAAATTCATGAATATTTTTTGAATTCATGAACATTTTTTAATTCAGGATTTTTTATAAAAAAACCCTGAAATTCATGATCTGTTTTGAAGTCACAAAATTTTCAAATCTGTAAGAATACCATAGCCGGTTTTGTCAAACAAATGGAAGTTTTTGTAATGAGGGTGCGAGGGAAAAAACGGAGTGAGTTAGAGCGAGCGACTGCTATATTTTTCTCGGCCGTCACGTTAGAAGTGCGCTCTGCGGTAGCGCTAGTTCTAGCTCCTTTGCCGCTAAACAGGAGAGGTCCTATAGGACCCTCATTAGCGGTAAACAATTATATGAAAAAAGAAAATGTGCAAAATGATTTATTTTTTAAAAAAATGGAGGAGGACCTCCGGCCTCAAAATCTGGACGATGCATGCGGCCATTTTATTAATTATTCATACAAAACCTTATAAAGTCATACAACATTAAGACTAAAACCACCGTTTAGGCAACATATGTCGCTACTCCTATACAGTTGATGAAGGGATGTTGATAGTCTGGGCCTAATACCAAACAGACATCGCAGCCAAACATAAACATCTAAGACCTGAGGTCCCAATCAGGACGCCTGCCGGGTATGGGGTACCTACCAGTCCGGCGCACTCCTCAACCAGGACGTCTGCTGGGTATGAGGCCGTCACAGCCATCTGCCACCAATCCATCTTTAGAGCTGTACTGTTGCATCTACTGTGCCAGGTCTCTCTGCCACCATGACGCTAGACAACGTCGTCCTCCTGCGCGAGTCCATCCTCGCACATCGAACGCCGAATCTGCACTGCGCCACACCGTCGAGATCCGTCGCCATCAATGTGTAGGATGAAGCACCGCTCCATCGAAAAAGCCGTCCGCTGGTCCCGCGAGACCGAGTGCACCTCCAAGAATACCGCCCCCAAGGGGTAACGACACATGATTGCCGCCAACATCTGATCAGTTGATCTAGGGTTTCCCCGGAGGTATTGAGTGGAGCTGGGAACTTCACCTCGATGATGCCTTCATGAAGGAAACGATGATAAGGGCATCATCATCGCCGGCTCCGGCCATCGACCGAAGACCAGGTTTTCACCCGGATCCGTCCAAAGTAATCCACCCGACAACTTGTGCACCGTCTCGACCGCCTTCAAAGCGCCAGATCTAGCGGCCTAGATCCGGCGACCAACCGCAACAGCAGTGCCACCGTAGGAGCCCTGGCGCACCGGGCACTACCTGAGTGTGCCACCACTGGAGCCTAGGAGGAGGGCTCCCACCCCGCCTCGCCAAGCCGCGAGAGCCGCCGAGATGGATCCCGCGTGCTCGTCACCGTCTCTGATCCATACCAATCCGTAGATCAGATCGCCGTCACAGATCCGCCTTGGACAGGGACTGCACCATGCCATGCCGCCGCGGAAGCCCTAGCTTCACCGGCCGCCACCATCCAGGGTCGCCGCCCCGGAATCCAGACAGAACATCGCCGCTGCCACCGGCCAAAAGCAAATCTGAAAAAGAGAAATATATACTCGCAAAAAATAGAAATATAGAAAAACAAAAATAAAATTGAAACTAAAAACAACACACACACACACACACACAGACGAACAACAAAACAGCCGAAAAGGCCGGCCTGTCTGGAGATATAGGATTGACCACTAAATAGGACCTCCCAACGATCCTCCATCATGTTAGAGCATCTCTACCAGACCCCATATAATGTCCCAACCCGCAAAATAACCGTCAATATATGGGTCCACGTGAAAAACGCAGCCCAATCAGACCCCGCAAACGTGTCAGATCCGTAAAAAAGTTTGCGTGGCGCGGCAAAAGCTGGCCCTCAACCTTTAGATTCACGGGGTGGGAGGTCGACCCGAGCTCGCCCCCTATCTGTAGTGAGATTTGGCGCGAGGGAAATTTCCGTGCGGCCGTTCCCGATGCCCACCCCCCTTCGCCGCCCTTGATCGGCCTTCGCCCACTCCGGTCCATTTTCACCGGCCCTTCTCCGCTGCCATGGAAGCCTCCCAACCGTCCCTCGTTACCGTCGATGTCGCGCACGCGCAATCCCCTCCGGCAGATCTCGTCGCCGGCCATGTCGTCCCCACCATCGCTCAAGGCACCATCGTGCCTGCCCACAAGCGGCAGGGCAACGTGGTCGTGCCTGGCGGAAATCCGGCTGGCCCTAACAGGAAGATACACGCGCCCGACACTGCTGCTGCTGCGTGATCTGCCCGGCCACCGCCGAAGAAGATGGGCAAGGTTTCGGGCGTGAAGCGTAAGAAGGTACCTACGAAAAGGACGGCGCCTTCATCCTCTCCCCCTGCCCCAACAAGATGTAGCCCGACGATGCCGTTCAACGGCGTCGCTTCCACCACAGGCGATGTTTTTGATGAAATGGCCGGAAGGTATTCTTCTTCAATTCCTTTTACTTGCCTCACATTTATCCATTGTCGTAAGTCGTGACTTGATGTGACTAAATGTAGCGGTGGTTCAAACGATGCCACTGCCGAGTTTGTCAACTTGTTGGACACCAACACCGTCGACATCGATCAAGCCCCTATCACTGATTTTGATTACAATGAAATGGAGGGTGGCGTGGATGATCACGGTGGTGAAGATGAAGTGGAGGAAATAGACGAGGGGCTATATGAGCAAGCGCAAGCAAAAAAAGCATGAGATCGAAGAACTACACGATATTGGAAGACCAAATGTTGATCAAGGCTTGGAGTGCGGTGTCTCTCGATGCTTGCACCGGTACATCTCAAACCGCCAAGAGGTATTGGCAAAGGATCAAAGATCAATACTTCCGCATGATGGGAAAGTATCCCAATAGGGCTCCACGCACCTTTCGCTCACCCCAAGGTCGTTGAGACGTGATCAAGCCGATTTGTAGCCGTTGGGCTGCTTGCTTGGAACAAGTTCGCAACGCACTTTCAAGTGGAACTGTGGGATCCGACTATGTGAGTTCATTTTCACGTCCCAAGTTGTGCAAATAATTTGTACCATTTAAAGTGATTGCATCATTTGACATTGTTTTATTTGTGTTGGAGAAATTGCCCAACAAAGATACAAAGACATGGAAGCTTTCGAATGCAATTTTTTAAAACTAGAGCATTGTTAGGAATTACTAAAAGGGTGTGACAAGTGGAAGTTGATTGATAGACAATCCCCACCGAAAAGGGGTTCACTTACGAACATGGATGAAGATGATGATGGCCCAGGAAACTTGAATAAGCCCGATAGAGAACAGAAGACAAAGGAGAAGATTAAGAGGGAACAAGATGCATCGAGCTTGCTGGACAAGATAGATGCCATGGTGCAATCAAGTCTGTTGATGCTGTCGAAGACATTGGAGGCAAATAAAGAGTTTGTCAAGAAGAAGGCACGAGAGAAGCAAGAGAAGTGGAAATTGCTCAAGGAGGAGGGGTTGCGCAAGGCGGCCTTTGAGGAGAGAAGAGCCTATGCCGCTGAGACCAAAGCCATGGCCAAGCTTCTTGCCGAAGAGAACAGGATCATGTCACTGAACCGCGATGACATGGACGACATCACCAAAGAATGACATGATATGGCAACGAGAGACATCTTGAGGAGGAGGATGCTAGCGGCGGCCGGTGGGTGTTTTGGCTCCGGTGATGTTTTTCCATCAGGAGCTGGAACCAGTGCCATTGATGCATTCAGTTCGTCCGGCGATGCTTTCGCTGCCGGAGTTGGAACAAGCGTCGGTGATGGATTTGGGGGCGGCGATGGCATTGATGGTGGTGGTGCGGTGTGAAGATCGCCACAACAGGTGAAAAGCGACCAAGATGCTGGTGGATGTGGTCATCGCTTTTGCATGAAGTCCTTTTGCGTTTGTCGTACTCCCTCCGTTCAGGTGTGTATGGCATCTAAGAGAAACCATCTTTTTTAAAAGTTTTAGTCGCATATAGGTAGTTAAACCAGCCTCGTTTTACAGTCTCTTGTTTTGGCTCCCCGTGCAACCATTTTTAAATGTCGTGTGAATGAAAACTGATGACCCGCGGTATGTGTTAAGCCAATGCATGCACAATTAGTTAGTTGATTATTGGTCAGCCCGAGGAAAAATTTGGAAGGCAATTAACTAGCACACGTATTGTTGCATGCATGCGCAGCTAGTTGATGAAGGAAAAGGTCAGGCAATAAATTGGCGTGCCTAGCGAGATTTACCAGCAAGAATTAAGGGCTAAACTTGCTCGGTAATTAGCTATTTTCCTGGTTTAAATTTTTCCCTTCACCCACTCCCCTCGGGCCTAGATCACGCTGCCCTTCCTTAGGCACCCAACACACCTGGACGGAGGGAGTACAAAACTATGCTTTTTATTTGCACGCGAACTATGTTTTATTCATCGAATTTTAACTCAAGTGTCGGAATCACTGTCAAATTCGCTAATCGGGGTTTTTTGGTTTGTGGGACGACGTGGGTTGCGGTCGAGCAGACCCGCGTAGCCGACCCGTAAAACAACATATTTACGGGTCGGTTACGCGAGGTCTACAACTGCAGCCCGCATCGACCCGTAAAACCGTTTTTCAGTGAACTGTATACGCATTTTGCGGGTCGACAATATACGAAGTATGCTAAGCTCCTCCTCCCGGTGATCTTATTCCGTCTCTGCAGCTATAACG
The DNA here is from genome assembly GCF_002162155.2 of Triticum dicoccoides. Lineage (NCBI taxonomy): Eukaryota > Viridiplantae > Streptophyta > Magnoliopsida > Poales > Poaceae > Triticum > Triticum dicoccoides. Next base: position 398,431,188 of record NC_041383.1, on the reverse strand, counting down.
GCGACGAAACAATCACAGCGAGGGGCAGACTGCAAACTGAGCGTAGTTTCAAACAAAGAATTAACAGCGACTTGTGCGCATGCGCATCCTTGTCGATGCAAATTGCGTGAATATGCTCTGCTCTGCAAAGCGGAATCGAATCTGCGCGAATCCACTGTGGACTGTGGTAGATAGCGACCTATGCCTATGTATTGTACGCATCCAGAGGTAGATATCTAGTTGTGCTGCCGCTCATGTACATACTCAACTGTTGCAGCTTCTGTTGGTAGGAGCATTTGCGTACGGCCTTAATAAGTTTGTTGGCATTGAGGGGAGGAGATTCGTAGTTCTGGGCTCCAGCCAGCGAGGTGACGATCTCGTCTAGGGCCCGAGAATTTTCATCAAGCTACTAGGCTAGTCATAATGGTAGTAACATAAGTAGTAACATAGATGCCATGTAAGCAAAAAAAATAACGTGTCATGTAATTAAAGAGGAGAGAGACAAATAGAGTAACATAATATGTTACCATCACATAGCGGTTTTCAATACAAAATAAATCTACAAAGCAATAAATGAAAATATGCATGTTACTACACTTATAACACTTCCCACTATGAAAATAGTAACATGGACTAGTAACATATGTATGTTACTAGTCTAAATTACTCCCACTATGACTAGCCTCACAGGCTCACAGCCAGTAAAATGATAGGTGGAGATGGACCCATACAAATCAGTGCCGCCCATCAAGCCGTCCGGCGGATTCTGGCAAGGTGCCGTCACTGTCCTGAAAGATTGGCGCCATGATTCCATACGTATCGACCGTACACGTGTCTTGCATTTTGGCCACCAATAAATTGTCGAGGACACTGACCAGCGATCGAATTACATGCATGTACTTAAAGCTCAGGGAAGAAAAAGAGCAAGGCAGTGGATCGGGTTGTGTTCGATTTTGATCCTTTGCGTCCTATGCACAGGCAGGACAGAACTTCGGTGCCTTAAAGGCACCTACCTTTGGGTCCATGACAGGTGGGCTAGCCACCTGTTAGGCCCACGTGTCATAGGCCCAAAGGCAGGTGCCTTAAGGCGCCGAAGCAGCGTCCGCACATGCAATACCTGTATACAGACTTTGTACCTTTGCTGTATGAAAGTACATCACTTTACCTCAGAAAGAAAGAGTACAGACATATCACTATGACGCGCGAGCAGTAAAAACACTCCTCCACTGCTCCAGTTGGCATGAATGATCATGCATAGAATACAATAGAATAGATGGTTCTTCTGAATGTCTGCCACTATGGATATGGATTGCAGCATGCCCTTTACACAAGAACAAGATTGCCCACTGCACCACCTTTTCTCCTTCCTCTTTCTGTTGAAAGGAACAGGCATGTGAATTTCCTTGTATGTAATGGACGGAACTGCAATTCCATGGGCTCTTTTATCCATGACAGGTTGACATTGCTCCTCTCTTCTTCTTTTTTTGCGAATAGACATTGCTCCATATGCTACCTGCACACACACTAGACCTACACCTAAACTACACAGTAGATAGATAGGAGTAGCTGTGAAAGGTTGTTGGGCTAGATAAGAAGCGACGGGGGACCAGATAGAAAGGAAGGACAAGGTCGGCAAAGTTACTAGTAAGTAGGTAAATTATGCTATGTAATTGTGCGCTTGATGCCTCCGTTTCGACAAAAGCAAAAACTGTGCGCTTGATGAGCAGACAGATAAGGAGGATGAACTGACATGGTGCAAGTCAGTTTGGTGCAGTGCAGCCCACTGTCATGTGTTGGCCAATATGAATTTCTGATAGCAGCAGCAAGACAAATCTGGAACAGTAACCACTTTCTGCCCACTTGTAGTTGCCCCCTCATCCTGATTCGCATCAACTAGAACAAGCGATGGATGGCCCTGCCTGGCCCCTTTAACTTTAGGCTTTAGGACAGGGCCAGGGTCACTAGTGGAGTACGTACTACTATAGCAATTTTTCGCTTCCCTGTACTATTGTTTCTTCTCGGTGACATTGCACAAAGTCAATAGACTTTTGGTGTGTTGGGCTCGGCCACTTGGGCATGCATGTTCCACCATTAGTTAAACCTCTACTTTTCTAGGTCAAACATTTCTTTAGCTTTAGCCTCTAGGTACTATCAAACAGATTTATTTATTTTTTAAAACAAGGCAAAAGATTTACCATTTCATTGATTAAGAAGAAGGTTTAGACATGCCACGAAGTGGTTAAAAATAAAATCTACTCTAGCGGTATTACAATATTCAAATGCTTGACCTAGAAAGGAAATGTTAGCTATGTATGTATGTACATGGATATGATGAGGCCTAATTAAATAAAATGTAAACATGAGGGAATGCATCACTGTTCCTTGTGTACATGACTTAGAAACCACTATGCCAATCCTACTACGTACATGGATGCTATGATGTTATTCAGCAGCATGCATACACTCTACAAAGGTATTGTGACTCATCAACACATATACAATAATTTCCGCGAGATACGCATCTTTCAAGTGGCAGCGAAATATTCAACCATGTTGGCACAAGAGAAAAATCACACGTGTAATCTCCTAAGGAGCCGGCAATTAACAAGAGCAGCCTAAGTGCCTAACTACTACCGCAGCTCCAGTACTCTGAGGTCGACGTCCGATTAACCCATAAATCTTAATATTATTATTAGTCGATCGGTCAGAAGAAGAAGGCGGAAAAAGAAAATGTGCATGTTTGGTCAAATGGAGAGACTTTGTCGATCAACATATTCGCTGTCGAATCTTGGGGAGATATACTCCAGATTCCAGGCTACAATGCTTGTACTATATGTTATCTTGTCGATCCAAGCGTGGAATCTTGCATCGAGATCATCTATCCTATTATGGTTTAATTAACAAGGGAATGTGGCCCAAACGGCGAGCAAGGGCCAATTATGGCTAGGATGATTAAATTAGTGCACAAGAGGCATTTTCTGGCTTAGATATGACCAAGGTTAGGTGTTCCAACATGGCAGCTAGCTAAGGTTCTGATTCTGCTGGCAACTGGCCATACTGGCCAATCAGGAGCCACTGATAAGTAAACTTCAACTCCAGATTTAGTCTAGTAGGAGTATATTCCTTTTCCACAAAAGAGACGAGTATTTGATAGTAGTTTTATTCCATATATGATATGGTCTCAAGTTTCAGTGTTTGCATATGCAGAAGCCAAGCGAACCAATAATACTAGTATTCTTTTTGTGGTAATCAAATTTGACGGAGTAAAAGATAAATTGGCTGTCAAATCCTATAGATAAGCATGCATGAAGCCCATTCATACTCTTTGTTTTTTTATGCAAAGATGTCTCTTATTCGTCATGTGGTATTTTCATCTCTGTTCTATTTGCAGAAAGTTTATACCGAGGGAAAAAAAATCGCATATTCGATGCAGGCCTTATCAGGTTCCATGGCTTGAAGGGAAAAATAATGATAGGGAAGATTGAAGACGCAAAGGTGAATCTCTATAGCTGTCAATGGGAAGCTTCTCTTCCACGTGGAAAATTTGTTTTTCTTCATTGGAGTAGGACATGCAAGAAGAGATCGAGAGAGAACAGTACTAGTAGTACAGCTAAAACTAATCTACCAGTGTACTGTACGTAACACACAAGGGAATATCGAGGGGCCGTCTGTATAGCGATCCGAATCTGCACTGATGGGGGTGGGGGCGATAACCTTTGCCTCCTCGAAGCATCGAGGAGCCGTTTGATGAGTTGTGTGGCGCCTCCTGTGACCCCAAGAAACCATGGCATGGCATGGATGGCATTGCCATTGCCGCGCCAACCACCACCTGTTGATTGGGTTTTTGGATCCCTTTCCCTTTCTCCTTGTGATCCACGATCATGAATATTCCAGGCCTGCCCGATCAAGGAGTAGTACCACTCAATTATTGGCCCCTGTGCCATCGTCTCGCTGGAAAATGTTTCTTCCACAAAGAACAGCAAATATAATTTGTTCACACTTGCTACTCTTCCCTCTGCAAGATCGACGGCGACTTGGGATGGATCGAATGTGTTGGTGCGAGAAACTCAGCGCCAAAGATTTGTTTTACTCTGAAAATCATTAATCTTTTCTTTTTCAGGGGAAAATCATGAATCCTTGATTGTGTTTGATTTGAACTTCTTTGAAAATCCACTCACGGGTTTCCACCTCGTACTGTAGTAGTTAACTGAAAGAAGGTGCGCCACAACACACGCTAGGTCTTTCCATCCATTTCATCGTGTACATCAAGATTGGAATACAGATCCTATGGGCTATTGGAGACATGCTTCTGATGGAAGCTCCCATCAAAATGGTGACAATAATTGCCGCACATGCATATATACCTCTGCCTCTCTAGTCTCTACCACTCCTCCATCTATCGTATCGTCTCATGTGGAGTGGAGTGGAGGAGGAGAATCGTCTGCACGTATGCACTAGCAAGAAAGGGACCAAGCGATGCAAATGCAGCCCAGAGGTTGCCATCACCACAAAGGAGGAGGAGAAGACAAGGCATCACAAATTCAGAACCCAATTCAGCCATGCAATGCAATTGCAAGCATAGTTTAGCTCATCATGCACTGCGTCTGCGTGCATGGGGAATCTAATCCAATCCACCACTACTGAAAAGAAAATGCCGGCCATGTCCTTGGATGGTACTACTCCTCGCATCCTCCACCTTTTGGGTGGTGGGATGGGAGAGATTCGTCAGCCAAATGCATGCACACATTCAGGCCCTGTTCGGATCAAAGGGAGGGAAACTAAAGGATTGGGAGAAATTGAGGGAAAAGGAAAGGAAACAATGTGTCAAACCGAGGAATACATAGACCATGTAAGAACGATGGCATAGGTGTTCGGAATCCAGGAAAATGGAGTACAGGAAATCTACATAAGTTGGCCCCACCTGATGATTTTTCTATGTAAAAAATGCTAACATGCTGGTTGAGTTCAGTTTAATGGGGCCAACATGCACACATCCAGCTCGTTCTGAACTAGATGTGGGTCCCAACACGTGAGGTTGTGGTGCTCTTATTAGGAACGTTGCAGAAAATAAAAAATTTCCTACGGTTTCACCAAGATCCATCTATGAGTTCATCTAAGCAACGAGTCATAGGAGAGATGTATCTACATACCACTTTGTAGATCGCGAGTGGAAGCGTTTAAAAGAACGGGGTTGAAGTAGTCGTTCTCGTCGTGATCCTATCACCGGAGAACCTAGCGCCGAACGGACGGCACCTCCGCGTTTAACACACGTACGGTCAGCGTGACGTCTCCCCCGTCTTGATCCAGCAAGGGGGAAGGAGAGGTTGATGATGATCCAGCAGCACGACGGCGTGGTGGTGGATGCAGCAGAACTCCGGCAGGGCTTCGCCAAGCTGCCGCGGGAGGAGGACGAGGTGTAGCAGGGGGAGGGAGGCGCCAAGACTTGGGTGCGGCTGCCCTCCCCCTTGCCCTCCTTTATATAGGCCCCCAGG
>NC_041383.1:398423593-398425518 GCF_002162155.2 Triticum dicoccoides | reverse complement strand
GGTGGAGTGCCCCCCAAGGCAAGTGGTGCGCCCCCCCCCCCACCTAGGGTTTCCAACCCTAGGCGCAGGGGGGCCCAAGGGGGGCGCACCAGCCCACTAGGGGCTGGTTCCCCTCCCACTTCAGCCCACGGGCCCCTCCGGGATAGGTGGCCCCACCCGATGGACCCCCGGGACCCTTCCGGTGGTCCCGGTACAATACCGGGTGACCCCGAAACTTTCCCGATGGCCGAAACAGCACTTCCTATATAGTTTTCATTACCTCCGGACCATTCCGGAACTCCTCGTGACGTCCGGGATCTCATCCGGGACTCCAAACAACATTCAGTTTGCTGCATACTCATATTCATACAACCCTAGCGTCACCGAACCTTAAGTGTGTAGACCCTACGGGTTCGGGAGACATGCAGACATGACCGAGACGGCTCTCCGGTCAATAACCAATAGCGGGATCTGGATACCCATGTTGGCTCCCACATACTCCTCGATGATCTCAGCGGATGAACCACGATGTCGAGGGTTCAAGCAACCCCGTATACTATTCCCTTTGTCAGACGGTATGTTACTTGCCCGAGACTCGATCGTCGGTATCCCAATACCTCGTTCAGTCTCGTTACCGGCAAGTCACTTTACTCGTACCGTAATGCATGATCTCGTGACCAGACACTTGGTCACTTTGAGCTCATTATGATGATGCACTACCGAGTGGGCCCAGTGATACCTCTCCGTCATACGGAGTGACAAATCCCAGTCTCGATCCGTGTCAACCCAACAGACACTTTCGGAGATACCTGTAGTGCATCTTTATAGTCACCCAGTTACGTTGTGACGTTTGGTACACCCAAAGCACTCCTACGGTATCCGGGAGTTACACGATCTCATGGTCTAAGGAAGAGATACTTGACATTGGAAAAGCTCTAGCAAAACGAACTACATGATCTTGTGCTATGCTTAGGAATGGGTCTTGTCCATCACATCATTCTCCTAATGATGTGATCCCGTTGTCAACGACATCTAATGTCCATAGTCAGAAAACCATGACTTTCTGTTGACCAACGAGCTAGTCAACTAGAGGCTTACTAGGGACGTATTGTGGTCTATGTATTCACACGTGTATTACGATTTCCGGATAATACAATTATAGCATGAATAAAAGACAATTATCATGAACGAGGAAATATAATAATAATGCTTTTATTATTGCCTCTAGGGCATATTTCCAACAGTCTCACACTTGCACTAGAGTCAATAATCTAGTTACATTGTGATGAATCGAACACCCATAGAGTTCTGGTGTAGATCATGTTTTGCTCGCGAGAGAGGTTTAGTCAACGGATCTGTGACATTCAGATCCGTATGTACTTTGCAAATATCTATGTCTCCATCTTGAATATTTTCACGGATGGAGTTGAAGCGACGCTTGATGTGCCTGGTCTTCTTGTGAAACCTGGGCTCCTTGGCAAGGGCAATAGCTCCAGTGTTGTCACAGAAGAGTTTGATCGGCCCCGACGCATTGGGTATGACTCCTAGGTCGGTGATTGTGACGCCCGGGTAATCAGGCTACAGTAATCCCGTGTTAACAATGCCACATCACCTCGATTATTGTTGATAATCCCACGTTAGATCGAAATAGGTTCAAATTCTAAATTTGAATTAAAGTTAAAACAATTAAAGTTTTCAAAAGTCAAAACTAATATGTTTGATGTGTTGAAAATATTCCCTAACTATTTGTCATGAAGAAACCATGTTTTTATATAAGTCCTATATTTTTAAAATGAGCTAAAACAGTAGAGAAAATAAAGAAAAAGGAAAAACAATAAAAACAGAAAACAAAACTACAAAAAAAAAAGAAGAGCCCCCCTGACCAACTGGGCCAAACGGCCCAGTTGGCCATCCAACCAGCCGGCCGACCCACCCCTGCCTTATCC
>NC_041383.1:398394830-398422859 GCF_002162155.2 Triticum dicoccoides | reverse complement strand
GTCCGACGCGCGCGCCCGCGAACCGCGTCCCTTCTCGGCGCCCTCACTGCGCCCGCGCCCAACCTCTGTCCCGCGACCGCGTGCCCGCCGGAGCTCTACCGCTCGGGCCGCCCCTGCAACCGCCTCCCTCCGTGCTCTCCAACGTCGCCGCCACTGCACGCCGTCGCCCCCGTCGATTCCGGCAGCCCCCGCACGAGCCGCGGTCAACAATTGACACGCGACATCGAGCACGTGCCGTGGGAACCGTCGCCGGGCCACATAGTGGCCGGAGTCCACTGAACGGCCGCCGCCGGCGCATTCTACCATCACCGCCGTTAGCCACTGACGTGGCCTCATTAGCGATGCGCTAATGACCCCCCCTGACTCCCTGACACCGGGCCCCACCTTGCTAATTAATGCTTTTTTTGGTTAAATAAACTCTGTAAAAAAATGACTCACTGATAGCCTGGCCCCACATCACTAATTAATATATTTTTTAGAGTAACTAAACACTGTTAGTTGCCTCTGGGCCAATGACAAACAGGGCCCACACCCCTGAGGAAAAAAACGAAATAAAAATAAATATATAATTAATTAATTAATTAATTAATTAATAACTAAAATAGTTAATGAATTAATTAAGTTAACTAAACATGTTTAATTAATCTAATTAAGTAGATAGTTTAATTAAACCCTAATTAGACTAATCAGTCAATGACGAATGGGACCCACAAGTCAGGTTGACCAGTCAACTCTGTTGACTGCTGATGTCAGCATGACATCATGCTGATGTCATTAAATCATTTTCGAATTAATTAAATTTCAGAAATTAATAAAAAATTTAGAAAATCATATCTTTTAATCCGTAACTCGGATTAAAATATTTTCAACATGAAAGTTGCTCAGAACGAAGAGACGAATCCGGATACGCAGTCCGTTCGTCCGCCGCACACGCCTAACCTATCGAACCCGCAACTTTCCCCCTCCGGCTCCTCTGCCCGAAAACACGAAACACCGAGGATATTTTCCCGGATGTTTCCCCCCTTAACCGGCATCACCTCATACCATGTTAGGGCCCGCCTAGCATCGTTACTTGTCTTTTCATGCATCGATATGCATCTGTTTACATGGTATTCATTGTTTCTTCCCCCTGTTTTCTCTCCAGTAGACTATGAGACCGACGCTGCTGCTGCCCAGTTCGACTACGGAGTTGACAACCCCTCCTTGTCTGAGCAACCAGGCAAGCCCCCCCCCCTTGATCACCAGATATCGCCTATTCTCCTCTATACTGCTTGCATTAGAGTAGTGTAGCATGTTACTGCTTTCCGTTAATCCTATTCTGATGCATAGCCTGTCATTGTTGCTACAGTCATTGATACCTTACCCGCAATCCTAGATGCTTAGTATAGTATGCTAGTTTATCATTATTGGCCCTACATTCTTGTCAGTCTGCCTTGCTATACTATTGGGCCGTGATCACTCGGGAGGTGATCACGGGTATATACTATACATACATACATACTATACAGATGGTGACTAAAGTCGGGTCAGCTCGATGAGTACCCGCAAGTGATTCTGATGAGGGGGCTGAAAGGACAGGTGGCTCCATCCCGGTAGAGGTGGGCCTGGGTTCCCGACGGCCCCCGACTGTTACTTTGTGGCGGAGCGGCAGGGCAGGTTGAGACCACCTAGGAGACAGGTGGGCCTGGCCCTGGTCGGCGTTCGCGGATATTTAACACGCTTAACGAGATCTTGGTATTTGATCTGAGTTGGCTACGAGCCTATACGCACTAACCATCTACGTGGGAGTAGTTATGGGTATCCCGACGTCGTGGTATCAGCCGAAGCACTTCGTGACGCCAACGACTGAGTGGCGCGCGCCGGATTGGAACGTAAGCCTGCTCTTGTATTAAGGGGGCTAGTTCCGCTTTCGGCCGCGTACGCAACGTGCAGGTGTGCTATGGGCGATGGGCCCAGACCCCTGTGCGCTTAGGTTTAGACCGGCGTGCTGGCCTCTCTGTTGTGCCTAGGTGGGGCTGCGACGTGTTGATCTTCCGCGGCCGGGCATGACCCAGGAAAGTGTGTCCGGCCAAATGGGATCAAGCGTGTTGGGTAAGTTGGTGCACCCCTGCAGGGAAGTTAATCTATTCGAATAGCCGTGATCTTCGGTAACATGACGACTTGGAGTTGTACCTTGACCTTATGACAACTAGAACCGGATACTTAATAAAACACACCCTTCCAAGTTCCACAGACAACCCGGTGATCGCTTTTCTACAGGGCGACGAGGAGAGGATCGCCGGGTAGGATTATGCTATGCGATGCTACTTGGAGATGCTACTTGGAGATGCTACTTGGAGGACTTCAATCTACTCTCTTCTACATGCTGCAAGACGGAGGCTGCCAGAAGCGTAGTCTTCGATAGGACTAGCTATCCCCCTCTTATTCTGGCATTCTGCAGTTCAGTCCACCGATATGGCCTCCTTACACATATACCCATGCATATGTAGTGTAGTTCCTTGCTTGCGAGTACTTTGGATGAGTACTCACGGTTGCTTTCTCCCCATTTTTCCCCTTTCCTTTCTTTCTGGTTGTCGCAACCAGATGCTGGAGTCCAGGAGCCAGACGCCACCGTCGACGACGACTCCTACTACACCGGAGGTGCCTACTACTACGTGCAGCCCGCTGACGACGACCAGGAGTAGTTAGGAGGATCCCAGGCAGGAGGCCTGCGCCTCTTTCGATCTGTATCCTAGTTTGTGCTAGCCTTCTTAAGGCAAACTTGTTTAACTTATGTCTGTACTCAGATATTGTTGCTTCCGCTGACTCGTCTATGATCGAGCACTTGTATTCGAGCCCTCGAGACCCCTGGCTTGTATTATGATGCTTGTATGACTTATTTATGTTTTAGAGTTGTGTTGTGATATCTTCCCGTGAGTCCCTGATCTTGATCGTACACATTTGCGTGCATGATTAGTGTACGATTGAATCGGGGCGTCACAGTGATGAACTCCTTCACCCAAATTGCGAGGCTGCCATGTACTCCGCTTCACATGTAGATCCCGCCACGACGCTCTGCTTGCAGCTGCACCAGCTTACTGCTCCACCATTCAACATATACACGTATCCGGTTTGTGACTTAGAGTCATCCAGATCTGTGTCGAAGCTAGCGTCGACGTAACCCTTTACGACGAGCTCTTCGTCACCTCCATAAACGAGAAACATGTCCTTTGTCCTTTTCAGGTACTTCAGGATATTCTTGACCGCTGTTCAGTGTTCCTTGCCAGGATTACTTTGGTACCTACCTACCAAACTTACGGCAAGGTTTACATCAGGTCTGGTACACAGCATGGCATACATAATAGATCCTATGGCTGAGGCATAGGGGATGACGCTCATCTCTTCTTTATCTTTTGCCGTGGTCGGGCATTGAGCCGAGCTCAATCTCACACCTTGCAGTACAGGCAAGAACCCTTTCTTGGACTGATTCATTTTGAACTTCTTCAAAATCTTATCAAGGTATGTGCTTTGTGAAAGACCTATGAGGTGTCTCGATCTATCCCTGTAGATCTTGATGCCTAATATGTAAGCAGCTTCTCCAAGGTCCTTCATTGAAAAACACTTATTCAAGTAGGCCTTAATGTTGTCCAAGAATTCTATATCATTTCCCATCAAAAGTATGTCATCTACATATAATATGAGAAATGCTACAGAGCTCCCACTCACTTTCTTGTAAACGCAGGCTTCTCCATAAGTCTGCATAAACCCAAATGCTTTGATCATCTCATCAAAGCGAATGTTCCAACTCCGAGATGCTTGCACCAGCCCATAAATGGATCGCTGGAGCTTGCATACTTTGTTAGCATTCTTAGGATCGACAAAACCCTCTGGCTGCATCATATACAGTTCTTCCTTAAGATGGCCGTTAAGGAATGCCGTTTTGTCGTCCATCTGCCATATCTCATAATCATAGTATGCGGCAATTGCTAACATGATTCAGACGGACTTAAGCTTCGCTATGGGAGAGAAAGTCTCATTGTAGTCAATCCCTTGAACTTGCCGATAACTCTTAGCGACAAGTCGAGCTTTTATAGATGGTTACATTACCATCCGCATCCGTCTTCTTCTTAAAGATCCATTTGTTTTCTATCGCTCGCCGATCATCGGGCAAGTCAGTCAAAGTCCATACTTTGTTTTCATACATGGATTCTATCTCGGATTGCATGGCTTCAAGCCATTTGTTGGAATCTGGGCCCGCCATCGCTTCTTCATAGTTCGAAGGTTCACCATTGTCTAACAACATGATTTCTAGGACAGGGTTTCCATACCACTCTGGTGTGGAACGTGTCCTTGTGGACCTACGAAGTTCAGTAGCAACTTGATCAGAAGTACCTTGATCATCATCATTAATTTCCTCTCCAGTCGGTGTAGGCACCACAGGAACGTTTTCCTGAGCTGCACTACTTTCCGGTTCAAGAGGTAGTACTTCATCGAGTTCTACTTTCCTCCCACTTACTCCTTTCGAGAGAAACACTTTTTCCAGAAAGGATCCGTTCTTGGCAACAAAGATCTTTCCCTCAGATCTTAAGTAGAAGGTATACCCAATGGTTTCCTTAGGGTATCCTATGAAGACACATTTTTCCGACTTGGGTTCGAGCTTTTCAGGTTGAAGTTTCTTGACATAAACATCGCATCCCCAAACTTTTAGAAACGACAGCTTAGGTTTCTTCCCAAACCATAATTCATACGGTGTCGTCTCAACGGATTTAGACAGTGCCCTATTTAAAGTGAATGTAGCTGTCTCTAGAGCGTATCCCCAAAATGATAGCGGTAAATCGGTAAGAGACATCATAGATCGCACCATATCCAATAGAGTGCGATTACGACGTTCGGACACACCGTTACGCTGAGGTGTTCCAGGCGGCGTGAGTTGTGAAACGATTCCACATTTTCTTAAGTGTGTACCAAATTCGTGACTTAAATATTCTCCTCCACGATCCGATCGTAAGAATTTTATCTTTCGGTCATGTTGATTCTCTACTTCATTCTGAAATTCCTTGAACTTTTCAAAGGTCTCAGACTTGTGTTTCATCAAGTAGACATACCCATATCTACTCAAGTCATCAGTGAGAGTGAGAACATAACGATATCCTCCGCGAGCCTCAATGCTCATTGGACCGCACACATCGGTATGTATGATTTCCAACAAGTTGGTTGCTCGCTCCATTGTTCCGGAGAACGGAGTCTTGGTCATTTTGCCCATGAGGCATGGTTCGCATGTGTCAAATGATTCATAATCGAGAGACTCTAAAAGTCCATCAGCATGGAGCTTCTTCATGCGCTTGACACCAATGTGACCAAGGCGGCAGTGCCACAAGTATGTGGGACTATCATTATCAACTTTACATCTTTTGGTATTCACGCTATGAATATGTGTAACATTACGTTCGAGATTCATTAAGAATAAACCATTGACCATCGGGGCATGACCATAAAACATATCTCTCATATAAATAGAACAACCATTATTCTCGGATTTAAATGAGTAGCCATATCGTATCAAACGAGATCCAGATACAATGTTCATGCTCAAACTTGGCACTAAATAACAATTATTGAGGTTCATAACTAATCCCGTGGGTAAATGTAGAGGTAGCGTGCCGACGGTGATCACATCGACCTTGGAACCATTCCCGACGCGCATAGTCACCTCGTCCTTCGCCAGTCTCCGCTTATTCCGCAGCTCCTGCTGTGAGTTACAAATGTGAGCAACGGCACCGGTATCAAATACCCAGGAGTTACTACGAGTACTGGTAAGGTACACATCAATTACATGTATATCAAATATACCTTTAGTGTTGCCGGCCTTCTTGTCCGCTAAGTATTTGGGGCAGTTCCGGTTCCAGTGACCCTTCCCCTTGCAATAAAAGCACTCAGTCTCAGGCTTGGGTCCATTCTTTGACTTCTTCCCGGCAACTGGCTTACCGGGCGCGGCAACATCTTTGCCGTCCTTCTTGAAGTTCTTCTTACCCTTTCCCTTGTTGAACTTAGTGGTCTTATTGACCATCAACACTTGATGTTCTTTTTGGATTTCAACCTCTGCTGACTTCAGCATTGAGAATACTTCAGGAATGGTCTTCACCATCCCCTGCATATTGTAGTTCAACACAAAGCTCTTGTAGCTCGGTGGGAGCGACTGAAGGATTTTGTCAATGACCGCCTCGTCTGGGAGGTTGATCTCCAGCTGGGACAGGCGGTTGTGCAACCCAGACATTTTGAGTATGTTCTCACTGACAGAACTGTTTTCCTCCATCTTACAACTATAGAACTTGTCGGAGACTTCATATCTCTCGACCCGGGCATGAGCTTGGAAAACCATTTTCAGCTCCTCGAACATCTCATATGCTCCGTGCTTCTCAAAACGCTTTTGGATCCCCGGTTCTAAGTTGTAAAGCATGCCGCACTAAACGAGGGAGTAATCATCAGCACGTGATTGCCAAGTGTTCATAACGTCTTGGTTCTCTGGGATGGGTGCTTCACCTAGCGGTGCATCTAGGACATAATCTTTCTTGGCTGCTATGAGGATGATCCTCAGGTTCCGGACCCAGTCTGAATAGTTGCTGCCATCATCTTTCAGCTTGGTTTTCTCTAGGAACACGTTGAAGTTCATGTTGACATGAGCGTTGGCCATTTGATCTACAAGACATATTTTGCAAAAGTTTTAGACTAAGTTCATGATAATTAAGTTCATCTAATCAAATTATTTAATGAACTCCCACTCAGATTGACATCCCTCTAGTCATCTAAGTGTTACACGATCCGAGTCGACTAGGCCGTGTCCGATCATCACGTGAGACGGACTAGTCATCATCGGTGAACATCTCCATGTTGATCGTATCTTCCATACGACTCATATTCGACCTTTCGGTCTCTATGTTCCGAGGCCATGTATGTACATGCTAGGATCGTCAAGTTAACCCTAAGTGTTCTGCATGTGCAAATCTGTCTTACACCCGTTGTATGTGAACGTAAGGATCTATCACACCCGATCATCATGTGGTGCTTCGAAACGACGAACTTTAGCAACGGTGCACAGTTAGGGGGAACACTTTCTTGAAATTATTATAAGGGATCATCTTATTTACTACCGCCATTCTAAGTAAACAAGATGCATAAACATAATAAACATCACATGCAATTATATAAAGTAGTGACATGATATGGCCAATATCATATAGCTCCTTCGATCTCCATCTTCGGGGCTCCATGATCATCTTCATCACCGGCATGACACCATGACCTCCATCATCATGATCTCCATCATTGTATCTTCATGAAGTTGTCACGCCAATGACTACTTCTACTTCTATGGCTAACGCGTTTAGCAATAAAGTAAAGTAATTTACATGGCGTTCTTCAATGACACGCATGTCATACAAAAATAAAGACAACTCCTATGGCTCCTGCCGGTTGTCATACTCATCGACATGCAAGTCGTGATTCCTATTACAAGAACATGATCTCATACATCACAATATATCATTCATCATTCATCACAACTTCTGGCCATATCACATCACATGACAATTGCTGCAAAAACAAGTTAGACGTCCTCTAATTGTTGTTGCATCTTTTACGTGGCTGCAATTGGGTTCTAGCAAGAACGTTTTCTTACCTACGAATAACCACAACGTGATTTTGTCAACTTCTATTTACCCTTCATAAGGACCCTTTTCATCTAATCCGCTCCAACTAAAGTAGGAGAGACAGACACCCGCTAGCCACCTTATGCAACTAGTGCATGTCAGTCGGTGGAACCTGTCTCACGTAAGCGTACGTGTAAGGTCGGTCCGGGCCGCTTCATCCTACAATACTGCTGAAGCAAGAAAAGACTAGTAGCGGCAAGAAAGTTGACAAGATCTACGCCCATAATAAAATTGTGTTCTACTCGTGCAATAGAGAACTACGCATAGACCTAGCTCATGATGCCACTGTTGGGGAACGTTGCAAAAAATAAAAAATTTCCTACGGTTTCACCAAGATCCATCTATGAGTTCATCTAAGCAACGTGTCATAGGAGAGATGCATCTACATACCACTTTGTAGATCGCGAGCGGAAGCGTTCAAAAGAACGGGGTTGAAGTAGTCGTTGTCGTCGTGATCCTATCACCGGAGATCCTAGCGCCGAACGGACGGCACCTCCGCGTTCAACACACGTACGGTCAGCGTGACGTCTCCTCCGTCTTGATCCAGCAAGGGGGAAGGAGAGGTTGATGATGATCCAGCAGCACGACGGCGTGGTGGTGGATGCAGCAGAACTCCGGCAGGGCTTCGCCAAGCTGCTGCGGGAGGAGGACGAGGTGTAGCAGGGGGAGGGAGGCGCCAAGACTTGGGTGCGGCTGCCCTCCCCCTTGCCCTTCTTTATATAGGCCCCCAGGGGGGCGGCCCTGGGAGATCAATCTCCCAAGGGGGGGCAGCGGCCAAGGGGGGTGGAGTGCCCCCCAAGGCAAGTGGTGCGCCCCCCCCCCCCCCACCTAGGGTTTCCAACCCTAGGCGCAGGGGGGCCCAAGGGGGGCGCACCAGCCCACTAGGGGCTGGTTACCCTTCCACTTCAGCCCACGGGGCCCTCCGGGATAGGTGGCCCCACCCGTGGACCCCCGGGACCCTTCCGGTGGTCCTGGTACAATACCGGGTGACCCCGAAACTTTCCCGATGGCCGAAACATCACTTCCTATATAGTTTTCATTACCTCTGGACCATTCCGGAACTCCTCGTGACGTCCGGGATCTCATCCGGGACTCTGAACAACATTCGGTTTGCTGCATACTCATATTCATACAACCCTAGCGTCACCGAACCTTAAGTGTGTAGACCCTACGGGTTCGGGAGACATGCAGACATGACCGAGACGGCTCTCCGGTCAATAACCAACAGCGGGATCTGGATACCCATGTTGGCTCCCACATACTCCTCGATGATCTCATCGGATGAACCACGATGTCGAGGGTTCAAGCAACCCCATATACTATTCCCTTTGTCAGACGGTATGTTACTTGCCCGAGACTCGATCGTCAGTATCCCAATACCTCGTTCAGTCTCGTTACCGGCAAGTCACTTTACTCGTACCGTAATGCATGATCCCGTGACCAGATACTTGGTCACTTTGAGCTCATTATGATGATGCACTACCGAGTGGGCCCAGTGATACCTCTCCGTCATACGGAGTGACAAATCCCAGTCTCGATCCGTGTCAACCCAATAGACACGTTCGGAGATACCTGTAGTGCACCTTTATAGTCACCCAGTTATGTTGTGACGTTTGGTACACCCAAAGCACTCCTACGGTATCTGGGAGTTACACGATCTCATGGTCTAAGGAAGAGATACTTGACATTGGAAAAGCTCTAGCAAAACGAACTACACGATCTTGTGCTATGCTTAGGAATGGGTCTTGTCCATCACATCATTCTCCTAATGATGTGATCCCGTTGTCAACGACATCTAATGTCCATAGTCAGGAAACCATGACTATCTTTTGACCAACGAGCTAGTCAACTAGAGGCTTACTAGGGACGTATTGTGGTCTATGTATTCACACGTGTATTACGATTTCCGGATAATACAATTATAGCATGAATAAAAGACAATTATCATGAACAAGGAAATATAATAATAATGCTTTTATTATTGCCTCTAGGGCATATTTCTAACAGCTCTGCCTCGGGCCACCGCACAAAAAATGAACTAGGAGTGGATGCTTTGTTTCCTGCAAAAGTACAGGCATATGAAACTTTCCGAAGGATTTAAAGGCAGTGATTCCCGTGTTCCGAACGCAGCTACAGTGAGAAAACCTGCAGGAATCAATCCCTTTGAGGTTTCCTTTGCTTTTCCCCTGAAGCGAACGGGCCCTCAAAGTGATTTGCCTAGTCCCCCCCTCTCTCTCTCTCCTCTTGCTTGCCTTAGAATCTACCATTATGAATAGGTGGCAAAAGATTACACACCATGTGGTGTTATGGATTCTCTCTCTATCTGTGTTGAGGACACTAGGTGTAAAGTTTGTTTTTCCATAAAACAACCTTAATGTTTCATTCATACTCCGTTGAATCCGAGTCAAAATTACTTTTCAATGTTAGAAATGATATAGTTTGCAGAGGCCCAGTGTGTACTCGTCGTACGTTGTGAGTCAATAAGGAATGCCCTTTATCAAAAAAGAAATGATATAGTTTTATTTTTCTTACAAAAGTCAAGGTTATACATCCGGCCTTGTGCATTCATCGATGCACACAATGATCATATTATTAATTAAATTAAGATAACAATGTCAAAACATCTTACAAACAGATTACAATGGATGGGGAATAAAGGTGACAAAGAAACACATGCAGCTAAGGGCATCTCCAATGCCGACCCTCAAACCGCCTACATCCAACCAGACTCCGCAGTCCTGACCCTGGAAGCCATCCAATGCGGTTTTGTATCAGTTAGCGGCACAGTCCAGACCATGATTTTCCCGCAACCGGAACCAAACATGGGGGGTTTTGCGGGAATCAACACATGTGAAACGTTGGACTCTGATCCCCCACTCTCATCTTCCATCCCGCACTTTTGTAGCAACCCGCACTGTATCCACACCAAAATCCCCCACTCTCATCTTCCATCCCCCGCCGCTCACCACCCAATTCCCACCCTTTTTCCCCACACTCTCCTACCTTTCGGCGTTGATCATGGAACTGGAGGAGAACTTGTTGGAGATGGTGGTGGCAGAGGTGCATCACTCTCGCCCCGGAAGATCAGCTTGGCTACGTGGCAATCTTGCAGCGTCAAAGCGAAGGCCGCAAAGGAGGCGAAGCTCAAGAAGCGGATTGTTGGGGAACGTAGTAATTTCAAAAAAATTCCTACGCACACACAAGATCATGGTGATGCATAGCAACGAGCGGGGAGAGTGAGTCCATGTATCCTCGTAGACCGAAAGCGGAAGCGTTAGCACAACGCGGTTGATGTAGTCGTACGTCTTCACGATCCGACCGATCCAAGTATCGAACGTACGGCACCTCCGAGTTCAGCACACATTCAGCTCAATGACGTCCCGCGAACTCCGATCCAGCAGAGCTTCACAGGATAGTTCCGTCAGCACAACAACGTGATGACGGTGATGATGTTGCTACCGACGCAGGGCTTCGCCTAAGCACTGCTACGATATGACCGAGGTGGAATATGGTGGAGGGGGGCACCGCACACGGCTGGGAGATCAAAGATCAACTTGTGTGTCTATGGGGTGCCCCCCTCCCCGTATATAAAGGAGTGAAGGAGGGGAGGGGCCGTCCCTCTCTATGGCACGCCCTGGGGAGTCCTACTCCCACCGGGAGTAGGATTCCCCCCTTCCATGTAGTAGGAGTATGAGTCAAGGAAAGGGAAGAGAGAAGAGAAGGAAGGAGGGGGCGCCGCCCCTCCCCCTAGTCCAACTCGGACTAGGCCTTGGGGGGCGCGTGGCCTACCTCTCTCTCTCTCTCCCTTAAAGCCCAATAAGGCCCATATACTCCCCAGCGAATTCCCATAACTCTCTGATACTCCAATAAATACACGAATCACTCAGAACCTTTTCGATGTCCGAATATAGTCGTCCAATATATCGATCATTTCGTCTCGACCATTTCGAGACTCCTCGTCATGTCCCTGATCTCATCCGGGACTCCGAACTACCTTCGGTACATCAAAACATATAACTCATAATATAAATCGTCACCGAATGTTAAGCGTGCGGACCCTACGGGTTCGAGAACTATGTAGACATGACCGAGACACGTCTCTGGTCAATAACCAATAGCAGAACCTGGATGCTCATATTGGCTCCTACATATTCTACGAAGATCTTTATCGGTCAAACCGCATAACAACATACATTGTTCCCTTTGTCATCGGTATGTTACTTTCCCGAGATTCGATCATCGGTATCTCAATACCTAGTTCAATCTCGTTACCGGCAAGTCTCTTTACTCGTTATGTAATGCATCATCCCGCAACTAACTCAGTAGTCACATTTCTTGCAAGGCTTATAGTGATGTGCATTACAGAGAGGGCCCAGAGATACCTCTCCGACAATCGGAGTGACAAATCCTAATCTCGAAATACGCCAACTCAACAAGTACCTTCGGAGACACCTGTAGAGCACCTTTATAATCACCCAGTTACGTTGTGACGTTTGGTAGCACACAAAGTGTTCCTCTGGTAAACGGGAGTTGCATAATCTCATAGTCATAGGAACATGTATAAGTCATGAAGAAAGCAATAGCAACATACTAAACGATCAAGTGCTAAGCTAACGGAATGGGTCAAGTCAATCACATCATCCTCTAATGATGTGATCTCGTTAATCAAATGACAACTCATGCCTATGGTTAGGAAACACAACCATCTTTGATTCAACGAGCTAGTCAAGTAGAGGCATACTAGTGACATTATGTTTGTCTATGTATTCACACATGTACTAAGTTTCCGGTTAATACAATTCTAGCATGAATAATAAACATTTATCATGAAATAAGGAAATAAATAATAACTTTATTATTGCCTCTAGGGCATATTTCCTTCAGTCTCCCACTTGCACTAGAGTCAATAATCTAGTTCACATCATCATGTGATTTAACACCAATATTCACATCTGTATGTGATTAACATCCATAGTTCACATCATCATGTGACCAACACCCAAAGGGTTTACTAGAGTCAATAATCTAGTTCACATCGCTATGTGATTAACACCCAAAGAGTACTAAGGTATGATCATGTTTTGCTCGAGAGAGAAGTTTAGTCAACGGGTCTGTCACATTCAGAGCCGTGTGTATTTTGCAAATATTCTATGTCTACAATGCTCTGCACGGAGCTACTCTAGCTAATTGTTCCCACTTTCAATATGTATCCAGATTGAGACTTAGAGTCATATGGATCGGTGTAAAAGCTTGCACCGATGTAACTCTTTACGACAAACTTCTTTTATCACCTTCATAATCGAGAAATATCTCCTTAGTCCTCACTAAGGATATTCTTGACCGCTGTCCAGTGATCTACTCCTAGATCAAAATTGTACTCCCTTGCCAAACTCAGAGCAAGGTATACGATAGGTCTAGTACACAGCATAGCATACTTTATAGAACCTATGACTGAGGCATAGGGAATGACTTTTCATTCTCTTTCTATTTTCTGCCATGGTCGAGTTTTGAGTCTTACTCAACTTCACACCTTGCAACACAGGCAAGAACTCCTTCTTTGATTGTTCCATTTTGAACTACTTCAAAATCTTATCAAGGTATGTATTCATTGAAAAATCTTATCAAGCGTCTTGATCTATATCTATAGATCTTGATGCTCAATGTGTAAGCAGCTTCACCGAAGTCTTTCTTTGAAAAAACTCCTTTTCAAACACTCCTTTATACTTTCCAGAAAATTCTACATTATTTCTGATCAACAATATGTCATTCACATATACTTATCAGAAAGACTATAGTGCTCCCACTCACTTTCCTATAAATACAGGCTTCACCGCAAGTCTGTATGAAACTATATGCTTTGATCAACTCATCAAAGCATATATTCCAACTCCAAGATGCTTGCACCCATCCATAGATGGATCACTGGAGCTTGCACACTTTGTTAGCATCTTTCGGATTGACAAAACCTTCTGGTTACTTCATATACAGTTCTTCTTTAATAAATCCATTAAGGAATGCAATTTTTACATCCATTTGCCAGATTTCATAAAATGTGGCAATTGCTAACATGATTCGGACAGACTTAAGCATCGATACGAGTGAGGAATCTCATCGTATTCAACACTTTGAACTTGTCGAAAAACTTTCTGCGACAAGTCGAGCTTTGTAGATAGTAACACTACTATCAGTGTCCGCCTTCCTCTTTGAAGATCCATTTATTTCTATGGCTTGCCGATCATCGGGCAAGTCCACCAAAGTCCACACTTTGTTCTCATACATGGATCCCATCTCAGATTTCATGGCCTTCAAGCCATTTCGCGGAATCTGGGCTCATCATCGCTTCCTCATAGTTCGTAGCTTCATCATGGTCTAGTAACATGACTTCTAGAATAGGATTACCATACCACTCTGGTGCGGACTGTACCTTGGAAGACCTACGAGGTTCTGTAGTAACTTAATTTGAAGTTTCATGATCATCATCATTGGCTTCCTCACTAATTGGTGTAGGAATCACTAGAACTGATTTCTGTGATGAACTACTTTCCAATTCGGGAGAAGGTACAATTACCTTATCAAGCTCTACTTTCCTCCCACTCACTTCTTTCAAGAGAAACTCCTTCTCTAGAAAGGATCCATATTATCAACGAATATCTTGCCTTCAGATCTGTGATAGAAGGTGTACCCAACAGTTTCCTTTGGGTATTCTATGAAGACGCACTTCTCCGATTTGGGTTCGGCCTTATTAGGTTGAATCTTTTTCACATAAGCATCGCAACCCCAAACTTTAAGAAACGACAACTTTAGTTCAGAAGGCGTAGTTTATGTCTACTACACAACCTTCTTCTTGTAGACATTGTTGGGCCTGCAAGTGCACAGGTTTGTAGGACAATAGCAAATTTCCCTCAAGTGGATGACCTAAGGTTTATCAATCCGTGGGAGGCATAGGATGAAGATGGTCTCTCTCAAACAATCCTGCAACCAAACAACAGAAAGTCTCTTGTGTCCCCAACACACCCAATACAATGGTAAATTGTATAGGTGCACTAGTTCGGCGAAGAGATGGTGATACAAGTGCAATATGGATAGTAGATATAGGTTTTTGTAATCAGAAAATATAAAAACAGCAAGGTAACTAATGATAAAAGTGAGCGTAAACGGTATTGCAAAGGTAGGAAACAAGGCATAGGGTTCATACTTTCACTAGTGCAAGTTCTCTCAACAATAATAACATAGATAGATCATATAACAATCCCTCAACATGCAACAAAGAGTCACTCCAAAGCCACTAATAGCGGAGAACAAACGTAGAGATTATGGTCGGGTACAAAACCACCTCAAAGTTATCCTTTTTGATCGATCTATTCAAGAGTTCATAGTAAAATAACATAGAGCTATTCTTTCCGCTCGATCCATCATAGAGTTCATATTAGAATGACACCTTAAGGCACAAATCAACCAAAACCCTAATGTCCCCTAGATACTCCATTGTCACCTCAAGTATCCGTGGGCATGATTATACGATATGCGTCACACAATCTCAAATTCATCCAACCAACACAAAGTACTTCAAAGAGTGCCCCAAAGTTTCTATTGGAGAGTCAAGAAAACGTGTGCCAACCCCTATGCATAGGTTCATGGGCGGAACCCGCAAGTTGGCCACCAAAACATACATCAAGTGACACGTGATATCCCATTGTCACCACAGATAAACACGGCAAGACATACATCAAGTGTTCTCAAATGAAAGACTCAATCCGATAAGATAACTTCAAGAGGGAAAACTCAATCCATTACAAGAGAGTAGAGGGGGAGAAACATCATAATATCCAACTATAATCGCAAACCTCGCGATACATCAAGATCGTGCCATAGAGAGAACACGAGAAAGAGAGAGAGCTCAAACACATAGCTACTGGTATATACCCTCAGCCCCGAGGGTGAACTACTCCCTCCTCATCATGAAGAGCGTCGGGATGATGAAGATGGCCACCGGTGAGGGATTCCCCCTCCGGCAGGGTGCCGGATGGGCTCCCGAGAGATTTTTGGTGGCTACAGAGGCTTGCGGCGGCGGAACTCCCGATCTATCTTCTCCGTGGATAGTTTTATGGTACGTGGGACTATATAGGCGAAAGAAGTCGGTCGAGGGGTGCTCGAGGGGCCCACGAGATAGGGGGCGCGCCCAGTAGGGGGGCCCTATCTCTTGGCCTCCTCGAGGATCTTCTGACATGAACTCCAAGTCTCCAGGATGATATTCTTCCAAAAAATCACGATGCTGAAGGTTTCATTCCGTTTGGACTCCGTTTGACATTCCTTTTCTTCGAAATACTGAAACAGGCAAGAAAACAACAATATGGGTTGGGCCTCCGGTTAATAGGTTAGTCCCAAAAGTAATATAGAAGTGTATAATAAAGCCCATAATCATTCAAAACAGATAATAAAATAGCATGAATGCTTCATAAATTATAGAAACGTTGGAGACGTATCAGCATCCTCAAGCTTAATTCCTACTCGGCCTCGAGTAGGTAAATGATAAAGAAAGAATTTATGAAGTGTGGATGCTAGAAGGTGCACAAGTTTGATCGATGATAATTTCAATCACCTTTTTTTAGCATGATAATATGTCATAATAGTAGTTCATCTCATAAAACTTCTCATGATAAAGTAACAAGCAATTCACATGTCAAAGCATAGACCATAAACTTTCTTGAAAACTAGCAAACTTCATTCTCAGTCATCAAACAATTGCAATTCATCTTATTTTCAGGAATAGCAAACTCACATACTCAACTATCATATAGTCTTCTACAATTGCTAACACTCACGCAATACTAATGGTTATGGAGTTTCAATCGGACACTGAGAAATATAGGGGCTTATAGTGTTGCCTCCCAACGTATTCACCTTTGGGTGATGTCAACAATAATAGTTCATGCTAACTTACATCCAATTGGATATATATATCAGGATCTTCCCAACATGAGGTGCTTGCCAAAGGATGAAAAAGGGAAAGGTGAAGATCACCTTGACTCTTGCATAAAGTAAAAGACAAAAAGTAAAAGATAGGCCCTTCGCAGAGGGATGCAGAGGTTGTCATGCGCTTTTAGGGTTGCACAAAATCTTAATGCGAATGAACGTCACTTTATATTGCCACTTGTATATGGACCTTTATTATGCAATCCATCGCTTTTATTGCTTCCATAACAAGATCGTATAAAGCTATTTTCTTCACACCAAAAGATCATACATATTTAGAGAGCAATTTTTATTGCTTGCACCGATGACAACTTACTTGAAGGATCTTACTCAATCCATAGGTAGGTATGGTGGACTCTCATGGCAAAACTGGGTTTAAGGATATTTGGAAGCACAAGTAGTATCTCTACTTGGTGCAAGGAATTTTGGCTAGCATGAGGGGGAAAGGCAAGCTCAACATGTTTGAATGATCCATGACAATATACTTTAACTGAGATGTCGGAAAACATAACCCATTACGTTGTCTCCCTTGTCCAATATCAACTCTTTAGCATGTCATACTTAATCAGTGCTCCCAATTATAAAAGATGTCTAGGATAATGTATTTATATGTGAAATCTCTCTTCCTTCAATATTCTTTCATGAATTGTTCAAATGACCAATACAATGCTTGCTAACCTTCAATAAATTTACAACCTCTACTTCTTAGATGTGAAGTCATTACTCCACATGGGATAAGCAAATGAAACATATAAAATTTCAGATTTATGACATTCAACTCATTCAACAATTTACTCATAGGATATAAGTGAAGCACACGAGTAAATGACAAACTACTCCAAAAAGATATAAGTGAAGATCAATGAGTAGCTAAACTATGTGAAGACTCTCTCTCATTTAAGAATTTCAGATATTGGTATTGTATTCAAACAGCAAGCAAAACAAAACAAAATGACATTGCAAGGATAGCACAACTCATGTGAAGAAGCAAAAACTTAGGCTCAACCGATACTAACCGATAGTTATTGAAGAAGAAAGGTGGGATGCCTAACGGGGCATCCCCAAGCTTAGATGCTTGAGACTTCTTGAAATATTATCTTGGGGTGCCTTGGGCATCCCCAAGCTTGAGTTTTTGTGTCTCCTTAACTCCTCTCATATCATGTTTTCTCTTTTTATCAAAAGCTTCATCCACACCAAACTCAACAAGAACTCGTGAGATAGATTAGTGTAAACCAATGCAAAACCTTATCATTTTCTACTGTAACAAATCAATAAAATTATTATTCAACATTGAATACTAAATGCCTCTGCATATTTAATAATCCTATCCTCAAATAGAATCATTAAACAAGCAAACATATGCAAACAATGCAAACATAACAACAATCTGCCAAAACAGTAGTATGTAAAGAATGCAAGAGTATCAATACTTCCCTTACTCCAAAAACTGTGAGAGAAAATTCCCACTGTAATAAATTTATTATATCTCAAAATGCAAAAAGTTTCAACATTATATCATTCTCTAACTTTTCTAGGGAATTTTTGCAACAGCGGTAAACTTTCTGTTTTCAAACAGCAACATGTATACTAGCAAAATAAGCATGGTAAAGGCTATCCTTGACTTTTTTATTGAAACTAAAGATGCAAAACATTATTCTAAATAATAGCAAGAAAATACTAACAAAATAAAATGACGCTCCAAGTAAAACATATATCATGTGGTGAATAAAAATATAGCTCCAAGTAAAGTTACCGATAAACGAAGACGAAAGAGGGGATGCCATCCGGGGCATCCCCAAGCTTAGGCTCTTGGTTGTCCTTGAATATTACCTTGGGGTGACTTGTGCATCCCCAAGCTTAGTATATTGCCACTCCTTATTCCATAGTCCATCAAAGCTTTACCCAAAACTTGAAAACTCCATAACACAAAACTCAACAGAAAACTCGTAAGCTCCGTTAGTATAAGAAAATAAAACCACCACTTAGGTACTGTAATGAAATCATTCTAAATTCATATTGATGTAATATCTACTGTATTCCAACTTATATATGGTTCATACCCTCAGATACTACTCATAGATTGATCAAAATAAGCAAACAACACATAGAAAACAGAATCTGTCAAAAACAGAACAGTCTGTAGTAATCTGTATCAAACATATACTTATGGAACTCCAAATATCCTACCAAATTAGGAATATCTAAGAAATTTGTGTACCAATCAACAGCAAAACGAATCAAATCAGAATCACGTTTCGGTGAATTAAAAAAACTAAATTACTGGGTGTAAAAGTTTCTGATTCTCAGCAGGATCAACACAACTATCACCGTAAGCTATCCTAAAGGTCTTACTTGTCACTTTATTGAAATAAAAGCTATAAAACATGATTACTACAGTAGCATAATCATGTGGACACATAAAAACAGTAAGGATAAATATTGGGTTGTCTCCCAACAAGCGATTTTCTTTAATGCCTTTCTAGCTAGGCATGATGATGACAATGATGCTCACATAAAAGATAAGAATTGAAACATGACGGGAGCATCATGAAGCATATGACTAGCACATTTAAGTCTAACCCACTTCCTGTGTATAGGGATTTTGTGAGCAAACAACTTATGGGAACAATAATCAACTAGCATAGGAAGGTAAAACAAGCATAACTTCAAGACTTTAAACACATAGAGAGGAAACTTGACATTATTGCAATTCCTACAAGCATATGTTCCTCCCTCATAATAATTTTCAATAGCATCATGAATGAATTCGACAATATAACCAGCACCTAAAGCATTCCTTTCATGATTTATAAGCATAGAAAATTTACTACTCTCCACATAAGCAAAATTCTTCTCATCCGGAATAGTGGGAGCAAACTCAACAAAATAATTATCATGTGAGGCATAATCCAATTGAAAACTAAAATCATGATGACAAGTTTCATGGTTATATTATTCTTAATAGCATACAAGTCATCACAATAATCATCATAGA
The DNA here is from genome assembly GCF_002162155.2 of Triticum dicoccoides. Classification (NCBI taxonomy): domain Eukaryota; kingdom Viridiplantae; phylum Streptophyta; class Magnoliopsida; order Poales; family Poaceae; genus Triticum; species Triticum dicoccoides. The sequence continues at coordinate 398,403,206 of NC_041383.1, read as the reverse complement.
TAGCAACTTTGTTCTCATAATCAATTGGAACCTCTTCCGAAATAGTGGATTCATCACTAAATAAAGTCATGACCTCAAATCCACTTTCATCAATATAATCATCATAAATAGGAGGCATGCTTTCATCATAATAAATATTCTCATCAAAACTTGGGGGACTAAACATATCATCTTCATCAAACATAGCTTCCCCAAGCTTGTGGCTTTGCATATCATTAGCATCATGGATATCCAAGGAATTCATACTAACAACATTGCAATCATGCTCATCATTCACATATTTAGTATCAAACATTTTAATGCATTCTACTTCTAGAACTTGAGCACAATTTTCCTTTCCATCATACTCATGAAAGATATTAAAAAGACGAAACGTATGAGACAAACTTAACTCCATTTTTTTGTAGTTTTCTTTTAATAAACTAAACTAGTGATAAAACAAGAAACAAATAGATTCGATTGCAAGATCTAAAGATATACCTTCAAGCACTCACCTCCCCGGCAACGGCGCCAGAAAAGAGCTTAGTTGATGGGGTGTGAGTGCCGCTTACCTAGCCTCCTCGGCAACGGCGCCAGAAAAGAGCTTGATGTCTACAACACAACCTTCTTCTTGTAGACGTTGTTGGGCCTGCAAGTGCACAGGTTTGTAGGAAAGTAGCAAATTTCCCTCAAGTGGATGACCTAAGGTTTATCAATCTGTGGGAGGTGTAGGATGAAGATGGTCTCTCTCAAACAACCCTGCAACCAAATAATAGAAAGTCTCTTGTGTCCCCAACACACCCAATACAATGGTAAATTGTATAGGTGCACTAGTTCGGCGAAGAGATGGTGATACAAGTGCAATATGGATAGTAGATATAGGTTTTTGTAATCTGAAAATATAAAAACAGCAAGGTAACTAATGATAAAAGTGAGAGTAAATGGTATTGCAATGTTAGGAAACAAGGCATGGGGTTCATACTTTCACTAGTGCAAGTTCTCTCAACAATAATAACATAGATAGATCATATAACAATCCCTCAACATGCAACAAAGAGTCACTCCAAAGCCAATAATAGCGGAGAACAAACGTAGAGATTATGGTAGGGTATGAAACCACCTCAAAGTTATCCTTTTTGATCGATCTATTCAAGAGTTTGTAGTAAAATAACATAGAGCTATTCTTTCCACTCGATCCATCATAGAGTTCATATTAGAATAACACCTTAAGACACAAATCAACCAAAACCCTAATGTCACCTAGATACTCCATTGTCACCTCAAGTATCCGTGGGCATGATTATACGATATGCGTCACACAATCTCAAATTCATCCAACCAACACAAAGTACTTCAAAGAGTGCCCCAAACTTTCTACCGGAGAGTCAAGAAAACGTGTGCCAAATCCTATGCATAGGTTCATGGGCGGAACCCGCAAGTTGGTCACCAAAACATACATCAAGTGGCACGTGATATCCCATTGTCACCACAGATAAACACGGCAAGACATACATCAAGTGTTCTCAAATCAAAGACTCAATCCGATAAGATAACTTTAAGAGGGAAAACTCAATCCATTACAAGAGAGTAGAGGGGGAGAAACATCATAAGATCCAACTATAATAGCAAAGCTCGCGATACATCAAGATCGTGCCATAGAGAGAACACGAGAGAGAGAGAGAGAGATCAAACACATAGCTACTGGTACATACCCTCAGCCCCGAGGGTGAACTACTCCCTCCTTGTCATGGAGAGCGCCGGGATGATGAAGATGGCCACCGGTGAGGGATTCCCCCTCCGGCAGGGTGCCGGAACGGGCTCCCGAGAGGTTTTTGGTGGCTACAGAGGCTTGCGGCGGCGGAACTCCCAGTCTATCTTCTCCGTGGATGTTTTTAGGGTACGTGGGACTATATAGGCGAAAGAAGTCGGTCGGGGGGGTGCTCGAGGGGCCCACGAGACAGGGGGCGCGCCCAGTAGGGGGGCGCCCCCTATCTCCTGGCCTCCTCGAGGATCTTCTGACGTGAACTCCAAGTCTCCAGGATGATATTCTTCCAAAAAATCACTATGCCGAAGGTTTCATTCCGTTTGGACTCTGTTTGATATTCCTTTTCTTCGAAATACTGAAACAGCCAAGAAAACAGCAATATGGGCTGGGCCTCCGGTTAATAGGTTAGTCCCAAAAGTAAAATAAAAGTGTATAATAAAGCACATAATCATTCAAGACAGATAATAAAATAGCATGAATGCTTCATAAATTATAGATACGTTGGAGACGTATCAGTCGTCTCAACGGATTTTGATGGTGCCCTATTTAAAGTGAATGCAGCTGTCTCTAATGTATAACCCCAAAACCATAGTGGTAAATTGGTAAGATACATCATAGATCGCACCATATCTAATAAAGTGCGGTTACGACGTACGGACACACCATTGCGTTGTGGTGTTCCATGTGGCGTGAGCTGTGAAACTATTCTACATTGTTTTTAAATGAAGGCCAAACTCGTAACTCAAATATTCTCCTCTACGATCAGATTGTAGAAACTTTATTTTCCTGTTACGATGATTCTCCACTTCACTCTGAAATTCTTTGAACTTTTCAAATGTTTCAGGCTTGTGCTTCATTATGTAGATATACTCATATCTGCTAAAATCATCTGTGAAGGTCTGAAAATAATGATAGCCGCCACGAGCATCAACACTCATTGGACCGCATACATCGGTATGTATTATTTCCAACAAGCCAATAGCTCGTTCCATTGTTCCGGAGAACGGAGTTTTAGTCATCTTGCCTAAAAGGCACGGTTCGCAAGCATCAAATGATTCATAACCAAGTGATTTCAAAAATCCATCATTATGTAGTTTCTTCATGCGTTTTACACCGATATGACCCGAACGGCAGTGCCACAAATAAGTTGCACTATCATTATCAACTTTGCATCTTTTGGCATCAATATTATGAATATGTGTATCACTACGATCGGGATCCAACAAACTATTTTCATTGGGTGTATGACCATCGAAGGTTTTATTCATGTAAACAGAACAACAATTATTCTCTGACTTTAAATGAATAACCATATGGCAATAAACATGATCAAATCATATTCATGCTCAACGCAAACGCCAAATAACATTTATTTAGGTTTAACACTAATCTCAAAAGTATAGGGAGTGTGCGATGATGATCATATCAATCTTGGAACCACTTCCAACACACATCATCACTTCACCCTCAACTAGTCTGTGTTTATTCTGTAACTCATGTTTCGAGTTACTAATCTTAGCAACCGAACAAGTATCAAATACCCAGGGGCTACTATAAAGACTAGTAAGGTACACATCAATAACCTGTATATCAAATATACCGTTGCTCACTTTGTCATCCATCTTATCCACCAAATATTCAGGGCATTTCCGCTTCCAGTGACCATTTCCTTTGCAGTAGAAGCACTCAGTTTCAGGCTTTAGTCTAGCTTTGGGCTTCTTCACGGAAGTGACAACTTGCTTGCATTCTACATGAAGTTCCCTTTCTTTCCCTTTGCCATTTTCTTGAAACTAGTGATCTTGTCAACCATCAACACTTGATGCTCTTTCTTGATTTCTACCTTCATCGATTTCTCATCATGAAAAGCTCGGGAAACGTTTCGTCATCCCTTGCATACTATAGTTCATCACGAAGTTCCAGTAACTTGGTGATGGTGACTAGAGAACTCTGTCAATCACTATCTTATCTGAAAGATTAACTCCCACTTGATTCAAGCGATTGTAGTACCTAGAAAATCTGAGCACATGCTCACTAGTTGAGCAATTCTCCTCCATCTTTTAGCTATAGAACTTGTTCGAGACTTCATATCTCTCAACTCGGGTATTTGCTTGAAATATTAACTTCAACTCCTAGAACATCTCATATGGTCCATGACGTTCAAAACGTCTTTGAAGTGCCGATTCTAAGCCGTTAAGCATGGTGCACTAAACTATCAAGTAGTCATCATATTGAGCTAGCCAAACGTTCATAACGTCTGCATCTGCTCCTGCAATAGGTCTGTCACCTAGCGATGCATCAAGGACATAATTCTTCTATGCATCAATGAGGATAAACCTCATATCACAGACCCAGTCCGCATCATTGCTACTATCATCTTTCAACTTAGTTTTCTCTAGGAACACATATAAAACATAGGGAAGCAACAACGCAAGCTAATGATCTACAACATTATTTGCAAAATACTATCAGGACTAAGTTCATGATAAATTGAAGTTCAATTAATCATATTACTTAAGAACTCCCACTTAGATGGACATCCCTCTAATCATCTAAGTGATCATGTGATCCGAATCAACTAAACCATGTCCTATCATCACGTGAGATGGAGTAGTTTTCAATGGTGAACATCACTATGTTGATCATATCTACTATATGATTCACGCTCGACCTTTCAGTCTCCAGTGTTCCGAGGCCATATCTACATATGCTAGGCTCGTCAAGTTTAACCCGATCATTTCTGCGTGTGCAAAACTGGCTTACACCCGTTGTAGGTGAACGTTGAGCTTATCACACCCGATCATCATGTGGTGTCTCAGCACGATGAACTTTGGCAACGGTGCATACTCAGGGAGAACACTTATACCTTGAAATTTAGTGAGAGATCATCTTATAATGCTACCGTCAATCAAAGCAGAATAAGATGTATAAAAGATAAACATCACATGCAATCAAAATATGTGATATGCTATGGCCATCATCATCTTGTGCCTTCGATCTCCATCTCCAAAGCATCGTCATGATCTCCATCGTCACCGGCATGACACCATGATCTCTATCATCTTGATCTATATCAATGTGTCGTCACATGGTCGTCTTGCCAACTATTTCTCTTGCAACTATTGCTATCGCATAGCGATAAAGTAAAGTAATTATTTGGCGCTCGCATCTTATGCAACAAAGAGACAACCATAAGGCTTCTGCCAGTTGCCGATAACTTCAACAAAACATAATCATCTCATACAACAACTTATATCTCATCACATCTTGACCATATCACATCACAACATGCCCTGCAAAAACAAGTTAGACGTCCTCTACTTTGTTGTTGCAAGTTTTACGTGGCTGCTACGGGCTAAGCAAGAACCGTTCTTACCTACGCATCAAAACCACAATGATATTTCGTCAAGTTAGTGATGTTTTAACCTTCACAAGGACCGGGCGTAGCCACACTCGGTTCAACTAAAGTTGGACAAACAGACACCCGCCAGCCACCCGAGTGCAAAGCACGTTGGTAGAACCAGTCTCGCGTAAGCGTACGCGTAATGTCGGTCCGGGCCGCTTCATCCAACAATACCGCCGAACCAAAGTATGACATGCTGGTAAGCAGTATGACTTGTATCGCCCACAACTCACTTGTGTTCTACTCGTGCATATAACATCTTAGCATAAACCTGGCTCGGATGCCACTGTTGGGGAACGTAGTAATTTCAAAAAAAAATCTTACGCACATGCAAGATCATGGTGATGCATAGCAACGAGCGGGAAGAGTGAGTCCACGTACCCTCGTAGACCGAAAGCGGAAGCGTTAGCACAACGCGGTTGATGTAGTCGTACGTCTTCATGATTCGACCGATCCAAGTACTGAACGTACGGCACCTCCGAGTTCAGCACACGTTCAGCTCGATGACGTCCCGCGAACTCCGATCCAGCAGAGCTTCATAGGAGAGTTCTGTCAGCACGACGGCGTGATGACGGTGATGATGTTGCTACCGACGCAGCGCTTCTCCTAAACACTTCTACGATATGAACAAGGTGGAATATGGTGGAGGGGGGCACCGCACACGGCTGGGAGATCAATGATCAACTTGTGTGTCTATGGGCTGCCCCCCTCCCCGTATATAAAGGAGTGGAGGAGGGGAGGGGCCGGCCCTCTCTATGGCGCACCCTGGGGAGTCCTACTCCCACCGGGAGTAGGATTCCCCCCTTCCATGTAGTAGGAGTAGGAGTCAAGGAAAGGGAAGAGAGAAGAGAAGGAAGGAGGGGGCGCCGCCCCTCCCCCTAGTCCAATTCGGACTAGGCCTTGGGGAGGCGCGACCTGCCTCCCTCTCTCTCCCTTAAAGCCCAATAAGGCCCATATATTCCCCGGCGAATTCCCGTAACTCTTCGGTACTCCGACAAATACCCGAATCACTCGGAACCTTTCCGATGTCCGAATATAGTCATCCAATATATTGACCTTTACGTCTCGACCATTTCGAGACTCCTCGTCATGTCCCCGATCTCATCCGAGACTCCGAACTACCTTCGGTACATCAAAACACATAACTCATAACATAAATCGTCACCGAACGTTAAGCGTGCGGACCCTACGGGTTTGAGAACTATGTAGACATGACCAAGACACGTCTCCGGTCAATAACCAATAGTGGAACCTGGATGCTCATATTGGCTCCTACATATTCTATGAAGATCTTTATCGGTCAAACCGCATAACAACATACGTTGTTCCTTTTGTCATCGGTATGTTACTTGCCCGAGATTCGATCGTCGGTATCTCAATACCTAGTTCAATCTCATTACCGGCAGTCTCTTTACTCGCTATGTAATGCATCATCCTGCAACTAACTCATTAGTCACATTGCTTGCAAGGGTTATAGTGATGTGCATTACCGAGAGGGCCCAGAGATACCTCTCCGATAATCGGAGTGACAAATCCTAATCTCGAAATACGCCAAATCAACAAGTACCTTCGGAGACACCTGTAGAGCACCTTTGTAATCACCCAGTTACATTGTGACGTTTGGTAGCACACAAAGTGTTCCTCCGGTAAATGGGAGTTGCATAATCTCATAGTCATAGGAACATGTATAAGTCATGAAGAAAGCAATAGCAACATACTAAACGATCAAGTGCTAAGCTAACGGAATGGGTCAAGTCAATCACATCATTCTCTAATGATGTGATCCCGTTAATCAAATGGTAACTCATGTCTATGGTTAGGAAACACAACCATCTTTGATTCAACGAGCTAGTCAAGTAGAGGCATACTAGTGACATTATGTTTGTCTATGTATTCACACATGTACTAAGTTTCCGGTTAATACAATTCTAGCATGAATAATAAACATTTATCATGAAATAAGGAAATAAATAATAACTTTATTATTGCCTCTAGGGCATATTTCCTTCACGGATGGCCGCCGATGGGTGTGGTGGTCGTGGTGGATGGCGAACGTCGCGTCGGAGGCCACGGTGCCCAGACGGGCGCACCCACGGTACAGACGGCGACATGGCTGGAGCATTAAAAGCCTCCGTACTTCTAAACTAACAAGCAACTCAGAACCGTTGTCGGGGAGGAGCCTTGTATTGTCGATGTAAATGCAGGGTCGCTCTTCTCCGAGTGTTCTTCGTCATAGCTCGTATGGGCGTGGACAACGAGCGGGGAGCAGATGGGTGCCCACACATTGTTCGCTACAGTGCCTAGAGCAGGGGAGCCGGCGTACGATGGACCGGACAGCGAGATACTCGACATCATCCACGATGGAGGCAAAGGAGGAGGATGTGACTATGATGATGGGCAGGTGGAAGACTTGTATCCCACTTAGTTTGGCAACTACCCGCAGTAGCCGTCCTACACCTAGACGGGCATGCAATAGTCCTACACCCGGACCGGCGTGGGCACACAGCAACAGCTGCATTGAGCCGCAAGACAAGAGGAGGAGGAGGTGGTGGGAGAGGGCAATGATCCGGATGATACAGTCGGTGATCTGAAGAAGAAGGGTAGAGGAGAAAGCTTCAACATGTTGGAGGACGAGCTATTGTGCGATGCATGGTTTTCTACTAGCCTCGACCCAATCCATGGCACAGAGCTAAAGGGCACAACATTTTGGAACAACATTCACACTTGGTTCCATGAACACAAGCATTTCGCCCCCTACTGTCGGTGTCAAAACCGGCAGATCTCGGGTAGGGGGCCCAAGTTGTGCGTCTACGGATCGATGGTAACAGGAGACCAGGGGACATAGTGATTACCAGGTTCGGGCCCTCTGAAGGGAGGTAAAACCCTACTCCTGCTTGATTATATTTGATGAGTATGAAGGTTACAAGAGTTGATCTACCTCGAGATCGTAATGGCTAAACCCTAGATGTCTAGCCTATGAGTGTCCCAATGACTGTGAAGAAGATAGCCTCTACGGACTAACTCCTCCAGTTTATATACACACCGGAGGGGCATAGGGTTTGTACAAGGTCGGTTCATCAGGGAAGGAAGCTTCCGGACTCTAATCTTGCCGCCTACATATTGAGAAGTCACATCCGTATACGGAGGATAATCTTCAGCTTGATCTTGTACGGCCCATCCAACCTGGCCCATACTCCTGGGCCGGACACCTGAGGACCCCCGAATCCAGGAC
>NC_041383.1:398365012-398394407 GCF_002162155.2 Triticum dicoccoides | reverse complement strand
GGATCTAGGCCCATGTACATGCAGGGTTAACTTCTATGGGCGATGATGCATTGGCAGAAAATTTCCCCAATCCCAGCCAAGGAGAGAGGGTGTGCTTCATCTTGTTCCTTATGAGGAGCGTGGGATTCCCAATCCACCCCTACCTCAGGGGTCTACTGGAATATTACGGGATCCAACTGCACAACCTCACACCAGGTTCTATTTTGCACATTTTTGGTTTTGTCGCCCTTTGCGAGCTATTTTTAGGTTGTGAGGCTCATTTTGAACCATGGAAGAAGTTCTTCTACCTCGTCCCCCACCATGGTCTATATTTGAAGTGGGCGGCGCCGAAGTATGGCGCATAGCCGGATCCAGTTACCCAGTTGTCGGTGTCAAAACCGGCGGATCTTGGGTAGGGGGTCCCGATCTTTGCGTCTAAGGCTAATGGTAACAAGAGGCAAGGGACATGATGTTTTACCCAGGTTCGGGCCCTCTCGATGGAGGTAAAACCCTACTTCATGCTTGATTGATCTTGATGATATGAGTATTACAAGAGTTGATCTACCACGAGATCATAGAGGCTAAACCCTAGAAGCTAGCCTATGATGATTATGATTGTCCCTATACGGATCAAACCCTCCAGTTTATATAGATGCTGGAGGGAGCTAGGGTTTACACAAAGTCGGTTACAAAGAAGGAAATCTAATATACGGATCGCCAAGCTTGTCTTCCACGCAAAGGAGAGTCCCATCCGGACATGGGACGAAGTCTTGAGTCTTATATCTTCACGATCCAACAGTCCAGCCAAAGTATACAGTCCGGATGTCCGGATACCCCCTAATCCAGGACTCCCTCACCAGTCGAGACTCCGAAGAGGGGGTCCAACGAATGGTCTTCGGAATGGTTCTACATTGAGGATGTTCCTCTTCTAGACCCTGTTTGGCGGGCTTCCCAAATTCTCCAGCGCTCCTTAAAAGAAGCTGTTCAGCTGGCTCTCCAAGTCCCCTAGACAAGAGGATAGTGCGGAAGTAATGAGATTGGTCAGCAAGGTCAGATTATTGACCCATTCCGGACCCTCCATCGTTGAAGTCATGGCTATTGTAATAAAGCGATGTATCCAGCCTCTTCAGTCCAGAGTGGGTCCTTTATGGAACTACAACGGGGAGGACGACGCATCTCGCTATACGGGAAAGGGTCCGGATAACCAAGCCGCATTGGCCACCATGCTTGTGGACCTTTATAAGGGAGAAGAAGAAGACTTTGTCCGTCTCAATGTCGGGACGGTTTCTCCATGTACAACCCCGTTGACCGGGTAAGTTTAGTTGTTCTGCACCTTTTTTTATCATTGAGGTGCATTAACTGAATAGCCTGGTTGTTTCAAAAATAGTCATGGAGGAAGGTAGTCGAGAACATCTATTGCCCTCCTCCTCAACCAGAAGACCACGCACGTCACGAAGACCCCGGATTCCATGAAGATCCGGATATATTTGTGGAGTTTGAAGACGGAGACCATTACCAGGCGAGCCTTGATGGCCTGGAGGTAGCCATCATGGACGTTTACCCCGGTCTCTACCCCTTCGTCAAGGTAAGTGTTTGGCAGTCAAAAAGGAGTGACATTTCCGCACATAACTTACTTCTTCGCACTGAACCGTACTTCGCAGGATCGACGTTCAGCGAACTGCACCCAAGGATGGGTAACAAGAACAAGGATGGTACCCTCAAGGGGTGGTCGTGCAAAGCGAAAGGAAACCAGGAGCACCAGTGAGCCTGCTCCATCACCAAAAAGGTATGTGTGTTATTTCATGTTTAGGCGTGAAGGCGAATTGTCATTTTTCATCCTCCTTCTATTTTTTCAGGAGGACATGATGTTTTACCTAGGTTCGGGCCCTCTCAATGGAGGTAAAACCATACTTCCTGCTTGATTGATCTTGATGATATGAGTATTACAAGAGTTGATCTACCACGAGATCGTAGAGGCTAAACCCTAGAAGCTAGCCTATGATGATTATGATTATTCCTATACAGACCAAACCCTCCAGTTTATATAGACACCGGAGGGGGCTAGGGTTTACACAGAGTCGGTTACAAAGAAGGAAATCTAATATCCGGATCGCCAAGCTTGTCTTCCACGCAAAGGAGAGTCCCATCCGGACACGGGATGAAGTCTTGAGTCTTGTATCTTCACGGTCCAACAGTCCGGCCAAAGTATATAGCCCGACTGTCCGGTACCCCCTAATCCAAGACTCCCTCAGTAGCCCCTGAACCAGGCTTCAATGACGATGAGTCCGACGTGCAGTTTGTCTTCGGCATTGCAAGGCGGGTTCCATCTCCGAGTACTCCAACACAGATTGAGGATTGTGTCCAGCTTTGCGAGATAATTTCTGCGCACCACCGTAGAGAGAATAGCACTTCATAAATCTGATCTGCTGGCAATTTTTGTACGATGTGCTCTTACACCGTGGCATGGCCCAACATGAACCGGTTTTTCTTGGCCTGCCTCGAGACATGTTGCGAGGCGGTTTTATTGGCACAACCTGCCAAAGCAGAGATCGTGTTCCCCTTATCGCGGGATCTTCCATCAATACGGGCGCGTGCAACCCCACGACACATGTTGGTATGACTCCGTGTTTTTCGGTAAGCCCCAAGCGGTTACGCTGAGGACGCTTGATATTCACCCCCTTTATAGAGGGTCCGAGGCCTACCCCTCTTTTCTACCACGCTTGCGCCTTTTCGCATCTCGAGTTCCAACACCCGAAGCCCAAGATCAAGCCCTCCGGATCTTCAATCATGTCCGAATCCAACCTTCAAGGCCGGTGGGTGGCTTCCTCTGTCACAGAGGAGGATATTGCGAAGCTTAGGGGGGTCGGATACCTGACCGCCGACATCAAGCATAGGCTCCCTGCTCCAGGGCAGATCATCCCTACTCCCGAGCCCAATGAGAGTGTCGTATTTGTTTCTCACTTCCTCCGCGGCTTAGGCTTCACCCTTGATCCCTTCGTGAGAGGGCTCATGTTCTACTACGGGCTAGATTTTCATGATCTAGCTCCGGACGCCATCCTTCATATCTCGTCATTCATTGTTGTGTGCGAAGCTTTTCTCCATGTCACCCCGCACTTCGGCTTATGGCTCAAGACCTTCAATGTGAAGCCAAAGATGATTGAGGGGCGACACGCGGAGTGCGGGGGTGCTGTAATAAGCAGGAACACTGATGCCCCATGGCCGGAGGGCTCCTTCCCAGAAGTGTCTGATCTATGGCAGCGGAGGTGGTTTTACGTCACGGCTCCCAGAGGCACAAAGTGGGTGGCTGCCCCCGACTTCGGTTCGGGCCCTCCGCCTCAACTGGCGTCATGGGCCAATGTAGGACGGGATTGGGGGCCTGCTAATGATGTACCGACCTTGTTGAGCCGCATCCAGGAGCTTCTTGAGAGGGACATTAGCCTTATCAGCATAATTCAGGTAATGATAGTCCGACGGATGTTGCCGTGCAAGCGACGGCCTCTCCGGATGTGGGAGTTCAATCCGGAAGGTCCGCGGACTATTCTGCACTTCTTCGGCATGACGCTTGAAGGGATGTGTAAGTTATTCTTCGGACCACAAGTAAAGTGTCTGGACACCATCAAGGATGCGGGCCTGAGCTGCAATCGCCCGGATACCCAAGTAAGTAACCCAAAAACCGAACACTTCGTTTATAGTTATCATAACATTATTCTGAAAATCCTCCATGGCCAGGAATGGCTCAACAAGGCGGAGAGAATCAGGTGTCCAGCGCCACTTCCCAAAGGCTCGCCTAGTCCCGCCATAGCCTAGATGTTTGGTCGTGTGCTAAGTAAAGTGCCCTCGGGGAAAGACGAAGGGAAGAACAGAGAAGCAGAACTTCACATGTTGCACATCCAAACCGGGGGAATTGCTACCTCCCCAAAGGAGGATAGTCGGGGAGGGGAATCTAAGGTCTCCTCCCCTCGCGGGAAGAAAAGGGCCACCTCCGAAGACTTGGAGACGGAGGTGCCCAAACAAGGAAAGAAAACTTCACCAGGGGGCCCTGCCCCGAAGGGCGTCCTTACCGCGCCATGCCCGCAAACGGGCCAGCCCTTAGCCGAGCTATAAGTTAATCGTAAATACGAAGCTGCTGCTTCCTCCTCCGAGAACAATAACCAGGATCTCTCTTTTGCAGTCCGGCTAGCAGCTCTTCTCGACAGAGCCTGTCTTCGGGGGATCTCCTTCCTGAGATGATGGAGAGTGAAACCCCACCAGCCTCTCCGCCTTATTGTGCGGGCGACCCCGAGGTGTCGTCATGGAGGAGTCCGGATTTGCCAAGGCCAGAAGCTAGTACTTCGGCCGCCCTATGCCCGGAGCGTTCGGCTCCCACGGGGGGCGATAAGAAAGGTCCGGTACAGTTCGGCAAACGGCCGGATACGGTGACGGGTCTTCTGGAGCGAGCTGTTCTCTTGGAGGATCACCGTTCATTAATGAGCACGGTGCTTGAGAAGATTTCATCCGCCACAAGTGAGTTGAATGAAGCTTTTACGAGCCTGCTCAGAGGCTTTGAGGTATGTAACGAGATACGTAATTCTTTATTGTGGCGCACGCGCTAGGTGTGCTCCATATGGATAGTAGCCCCTGAGACTCTGGTTGCCAGACCAAGGTGGCAGACGGAGGATCACATCATTGAGTAATGATCATACTGTGTTTATGCACAAGTGGCTAAGGGTCCGGCAGCCGACCGGTCCGTTGAAGTCGCCGAACTGAGGAGGCAGATTGGAGTTATTGATGCCGATATCACACTTGTGAACGAGCGGCTTAACAAGTCACAAGGTATGTGCTCTGCTTTCCTTATTTTTGATAGGAAAACTTGAGAGGGGCATAATGTTGATTTGATATGCTTGGACTGTAGACGGAGCTGCTGCCGTGGAAGCCCTTAGGGCCGAACTTGCCCTGGCCAAGGAACAGGCCTGGGCTAGCAATGCGGCTGCCCTAAAGTCGGCCGAAGAGTTGACAGCCGAACAGGCTGCTCATCACCGAAGCGAAGACAAAATAGCCGAAATGGTTGTGGAGCTAAAAAACACCGCCAACCGGTATGGGCTTCTTGAAAGAGAAAATCAAGTGAATAAGGCTGACCTGAAGAAGGCCCTCGATGCGGCCAAGAAGACGCATTCTGACATTAGGGATGCGCGGGAGGAGCTTCGACAGGCCCGAGAAATCGTGGCTGGAAACCCTTATTTGTTGCGGATGAAGTTTTTGGATCCCAAGTATGCTCCTCTGGACCGACGCTGGAGCCTTGCACACGCGTATGCGGATTTGGCAAAGAGTACGGCTGATGCGGCCAAGTTTTTCGAGGATCAAAAAGATAATGAAGTGGAGAAGCTGTTCTGGTCGCAATCCAGTGCTCCGACGCGCCCATTGCCATTGAGTGAGAGGATGGCCGCTATGGCCGAGCTCCATAGACTGTCCGGCCTTGCAATGCGGTCTGTAATAGACCACCTATGGCCGAAGGAGCCTAAGCCGGACATTTATTTTGGTTTAGTGCAACAATTCCTTGGTGCAGTATCGCGGATCGATGCCATGAAGAGGTCGGCGTGCATAGAGGGTGCACGGATGGCTCTTGCCCACGTTAAATCATATTGGACACACATGGAGGCCACCATCATTGCGACCCAGAATCTAGTGGGAAGCCAGGATCAGGCCGAGCACTACTTGGAGCAGGTAACAGAAGGTGCTCGCTTAATAGAGGCTCAGTGTTCGAAGAATGTCATGTTCGAGTGACAAATCGTTTCATTGTAAAAACAATTTTATTGTAATTATGGAGGCTATGTTTATACTTTTCGCCCGAAAGTGCTATTGTGCCTCCTGTGCGGCCGTTTTATGTATATGTGTAATCTGAAAGTTAGCAGTCGTTGGCTTCAACCCCCACGCATACAATGCGGGGGTGTTTGCGAAAATATGCGTAATCACACTTGATCCAACGTCTTGGTCCATTAAGGAGGTGATCGCGTCGAACTAGGCAACCAGACTATATAGTTGTAACACCTTCACTTAGTCATAGGAGTTTGATGGTGGGGCTACTATGTAACCCCTGGTACCTTCCCGTGCATCCGAATATGGGCGCGTGTGTACATGGCCGGGAAACGGTCCTTCGTTAATGCGGAGGAATCCTAAAGATTCCGATAAGTCTTCAAGTGGTTGATCAGTCTCTCGCTATATCATGACAGTCAATTTTCGGCTTTCTCTACTGAGGTGCTCATCTGGAATAACCAGGGCACAATCACAGTAGTTCTCCTTTGGCCGCCTTAGCCGATAAGAACGGAACGTAAGGCGGCAAACCCAGGAGCCGGGCAAAGCCAACATTTGACCAAAGATATGATTCGGAGCTGATGCATATAAGGCCAAACTCGCGACGCCGAACACTCTCTAAGGTATTCGGACTTTAACATATACTGGGCTGAGTAACGCCCTTTATTATGAACCTTGTATTTCCAGGTACATGCATTTAGTCTGTCATGGCGAAATGCCAATAACGGCAGTATCCTCTGTGGGTTTTGTACCCATGGGATGTGTAAGCAACAAAATACAATAAAGAAGGTTTACACAGGGGCTTAATCTAAAGAGAAACCTTTGAGCGGGGCCCTTCTGCACGTCTGTGCCTTTGTCTCCATTGTGTCGTGTCCTGGGAGGGTATTGCACGAATGATGTCTGTAAAAAAGGAAAACTCATGTAGAAGAGTATGACGTAAGCGTGCGAAGAGTTGACTATTATAAATGAATAGCAGAAATGTAGGACATTGGCCTGTTAATAGGGTCAAGCAAAAAGGTGGGATTTATTGAATATTTGAAGCCCCTAGTGTCCTCTATGGGATTACATGTATAGCGCCCAGCTCAGGTTTATCTGGGCTGACGGACTCGTCTAACCGCGTTCGTGGTCTAAACGACCAATAATGCGTTCATATATTAGAGGCCGCTTAGAATCCAGTTGCTAGAGCCATCGCATACTCTTCGGCGCGTAAGGAATGCTCTGTACTTCCATTAACGGTGATGACGCCACGTGGGCCGGGCATCTTGAGTTTAAGGTAGGCGTAGTGCAGTACTGCGTTGAAGCGGACGAAGTCCATTCTCCCGAGCAATGCGTGATAACCACTTTGGAGGGGGGCGATGGCGAAGAGTAGTTCTTCGCTTCTGAAGTTGCCTGGGGAGCCGAATATCACCTCTAGTACGAGGGAGCCCATGCAGTGGGCTTCGACGCCTGGTATCATCCCTTCAAAGTGGTGTTGCTTTGGCTGATTCTGGATGGGTCTATCCCCATCCTGTGGACAGTGTCCTGGTATATTAGGTTAAGACTACTACCGCCGTCCATGAGGACACGAGTGAGATGGTATCCGTCGATTATTGGGTCGAGCACCAAGGCAGCTGATCCTCCATGCCGCATACTAGTCGGGTAGTCCCTGTGATCGAAGGTGATCGGGCAGGCCGGCCAATGGTTAAGTTTGGGGGCGACGGGCTCTATAGCGTATGCGTCTCTGAGCGCGCGTTCGCGCCTTCTCGTGGGTATGTGAGTCACGTGGATCATGTTTACTGTTTTTACCTCTGGTGGGAACTTTTTATGTCCCCCAGTGTTCGGCTGGCGAGGCTCATCCTCGTCTTCACTTGGTGTTTCCCTTCCCTTGTGTTCGGCATTTAATTTGCCAGCCTGCTTAAAGACCCAGCATTCCCTGTGAGTGTGGTTCATAGGTTTTTCGGGGGTGCCATGAATTTGGCACAGTCTGTCCAGGACTTTGTTCAGGCCGGACGGTCCCTCTTTGCTGCCTTTAAATGGCTTATTTTGTTGACCGGGTCGAGAGCCCCTGAATCCGGCGTTGACCATTGTGTTGTCCGGACTTTCTTCCTTATTTTGACGTTTGTTTTTATTGCGCCATGGCTTCCCGTTGCAATCCCTGATTGCGGATGTACTTGGGTCGCTGGTGCCTCTACGGTCCAACCAGCTATCTTCACCCGCGTAAAAGCGGGTCATAAGGCTTGTTAAGGCTGCCATTGTCCTCGGCTTTTCTTGGCCGAGGTGTCTGGCGAGCCACTCGTTCCGGATACTATGTTTGAAGGCCGCTAAGGCTTCGGCATCCAGACAATCGACAATTTGATTCTTCTTAGTGAGGAATCTGTTCCAAAGCTTGCGGGCGAAATCACCGGGCTGTTGAATTATGTGACTTAAATCGTCCGCGTCCGGAGGCCGGACATAGGTCCCTTGAAAATTGGCCCTAAAAGCATCCTCGAGTTCCTCCCAACTTCTGATTGAATTTTCGGGGAGGCTTTTCAACCAGTGTCGAGCTGGTCCCTTCAACTTGAGGGGAAGGTATTTAATGGCGTGGAAGTCGTCCCATCCTCAATCCAGACGCCGGGGTCTGTCGTTCCGTCATATGCCTCTATGTTCACAGGTTTAAAACCCCATGGAAATTCATGGTCCAGTACTCTTTGGTGAAGCACAGAGGGTGAGCAGCCCCTTTGTATCTGGACGTGTTGTGGCATGCCGTCGGTTGTTGTTGTGTCCGGTGCTGATTTTGAACTGGTACTCAATCAGTCTGATCGTTTTGGTGACCATAGTCCTATGCTGGGGCGTGTCCTCTAGATCCATAGATGGACCTGGTCGCGCCGGCCTTTTTATCCAAGAGCTCACGTAAATCGTGTGAGGCCTCGGTAGCTACTCTGTTGCGGTTACGAAGTGGTTGGTCTAGCCTGCTGGCCGTATTGTTCTTCGGTGAAACGGCCTCATCATCGAATTCTGGCAGCAGCTTTGTGTTTTGGATAGCACTTTGTGTGGCGATCATTGCTGTACTTTTCTTCAGTGCCTAGTAATTTATTCCATCTACAATTGAGCGTTTCCCGTGCGGCCTTAAGCCTTTGCTTCTGCTTCTTTAGACTTCTCGCAGTGGCCATAAGCCTTCTGTGGAGGTTATCTTGCTCCAAACGTGTTTCCGGGATGATGAATGCATCGTCGTCTGGACTGTGCTCCTGTCCCGGGGCAGTTTGATGAATTCGTCCCTCGGCATCACTGTGATCACGCGTCTGCTCCGGGCTGTGTTCGGCTGACCTGGCTCATCCTGCTCTATCACTGGGTCCATATGGTCGTTGTTGCCTTCGGAGTTGACTGG
The DNA here is from genome assembly GCF_002162155.2 of Triticum dicoccoides. NCBI lineage: Eukaryota > Viridiplantae > Streptophyta > Magnoliopsida > Poales > Poaceae > Triticum > Triticum dicoccoides. The sequence continues at coordinate 398,385,298 of NC_041383.1, read as the reverse complement.
GGTGTCAATCTTTCTAGCGCTGTTATCGCTATTTTTACTATTGCTGGACTTGGAGCGGCGTCTGCGCCATTGTTTTGGCTTTTGTCTGGGGGTTTTATCCTCCGTTTTGTCGCCGTCGTCCTCCTTAGGCGTATCCACCATGTATATATCGTATGGTGAGGTGGCAGTCCAGCGCCCCGTTGGTGGTGGTTCTGAATCGTCTCCTGCGTCGACGTCCATACCGTCGGTATCATCTGAGTCGAAGTCAACCATGTCCGATACATCGTCGACAGTGGCTATGAAGTGGGTGGTGGGCGGGCAACGAATTTCTTCATCGCCTTCTTCCCCCTTGAGCCGGACATAGTTCGGCCAAGAGTCTCCTGACAAAGAGAGAGACTTTAATGAGTTCAGCATGTCGCCAAAGGGCGAGTACTGGAAGATATCCGTAGCGGTGAACTCCATTACCGGAGCCGAACCAGATTCAGCGGGCTCGGGGGTGCACCGACTGGAACCTACAGCCAGACACGAGTCCGGGGGTCCGGTGACACAGGCTTCCCTGGGGGTGAAGCCGGTGCTTGGCTCTACCGCCAATGAGTGTGCGGCCTCTAGGGCGGGTTCCATCCACCCATCCTCGGACGACGCGATCTGCCCCGGATTTAGGTCCGGAGCTCCTGCAGGTGCGATATCCCGAGTATTATCAGCCAGTAGGTCTAAGCCGTGCTCGTCGTGACTGTTCGGCACTCCTGGCGCAGTCCCGAATCCGTCAAAGATCAAGTCTCTGCGGATATCAGTCATGTAGTTCAAGTTTCCGAATCTGACCTGATGGCCAGGGGCGTAGCTGTCGATCTGTTCCAGATGGCCAAGCGAATTGGCCCGTAGTGCGAAGCCGCCGAACATGAAGATCTGTCCGGGGAGAAAAGTCCCACCCTGGACCGTGTTGTTGTTGATGATTGAAGGAGCCATCGAGCCTTGAAGCGACGACACAGAGGAACTCTCAATGAAAGCACCAATGTCGGTGTCAAAACCGGCGGATCTGGGTAGGGGTCCCAATCTGTGCGTCTAAGGCCTATGGTAACAGGAGGCAAGGGACACGATGTTTTACCCAGGTTCGGGCCCTCTCGATGGAGGTAAAACCCTACTTCCTGCTTGATTGATCTTGATGATATGAGTATTACAAGAGTTGATCTACCACGAGATCGTAGAGGCTAAACCCTAGAAGCTAGCCTATGATGATTACGATTATTCCTATACGGACCAAACCCTCCGGTTTATATAGACACCGGAGGGGGCTAGGGTTTACACAGAGTTGGTTACAAAGAAGGAAATCTAATATCCGGATCGCCAAGCTTGTCTTCCACACAAAGGAGAGTCCCATCCGGACACGGGACGAAGTCTTGAGTCTTGTATCTTCACGGTCCAACAGTCCGGCTAAAGTATATAGCCCGGTTGTTCGGATACCCCATAATCCAGGACTCCCTCACCCGGCGGACCGTAAACAAGATCCAGGCCAGCCAGGCCGGAGCCAATCTGGCGCCGGAGACGTCAACTAGGTCCGGGGCGCACGTTGGTGCGACGCAGACCCATCTACCACATCAAGATCCGGATGAGGTGTCTGTCACCAAGTCTGAAGTGGAAAGCGCGATGAATCATTGGCATTTGAAATAAGCCCTGCGCACTCCTGCTTTAACAAAGTTGGAACTTACCGCCCTTAGCACCGTGGGCGCATACATCCGAGCTGCCCAAGATGGACTTACAGGAGTCGCTTGCCTGTTCTCAAAAGATATACATGTATTAATTTATATATATTTAGTAGATAGATAGCAGTAGCCCCCGGGACTTAAAGCGGGTGGAGCAAACCGATTTGACGATCTTTTTATGACCGCAGGTTCTCAAGGAGAAAAATAGTGCATTGTCCCAAGAGCTCGAGGCAAGACATACACAGCTAAATGCCGCTATCTCCAAGCTTGAAGAAATGAAGAGTGTCCCAATGTACTTTGGCAAAGATAAAAAAACTAGAAGAAGAAGTGAAGAAGCAGGCCAAAGAGATAGAGAGCTTAAAGGCTCAACTCTTGGAGGCACAACAGGAAAATCAGAAGCTGAAGGGCGGCATATTCTGTATGACTTGTGAACCATCCGAATTATTGATATAATCATATAATGCGGAATCTTACAGTTTGGTTGATAGAGGTATGTTGACCGGCCGCCACGATGAGGAAGTGTCCCGGCTGCAAAGCGACGTTTTAAAGGAACTGTCAAAGCTGCACGAGCGTGCCCGGAAGGCCATGAAGAATATGGCCAAAGCCTTATGACCCTCTGATGCCCCTCCAGAAAGCATGGAGGGGTTGGCAGATCTATTCAAGGGTGCTCGGCATTGCTTCGAGCTATGGAAGACGTCTGCATGCCATGAAGGTGCACGAGAGGCATGGGCTATGGTGAAGACATGCTATATCGGACTTGATCCAAATCATATGGATCGAGTTGGACCTCAAGGACCTGACGGGAAGGAAATTCCTGTAAGCTTGGTATACGACCAAGTAATGACAGCGGCGAAATATTTGCAACAAGATTGTAAACTAGATAGTCTACTAGATGGCGTTAAAAGAGAGTAGGCATTCGATTCTATGTAACAATGTACTTTATGACCGAACTTATAAAAAATATTCATCGCGGACCTTTGGCTTCCACCTCCAAACCAAGAAGTTGGAGTGTTTCCATATACCATGTACTAAGAAATGTTTAGTATCTTTGGAAACCAGGCAATCCGTTCATATTGCTCGATCAGACAAAATGTGTTCGGGGAGTTATGTTATATTACTATTTAACGTAAGAAACATCTTCCAAGAAAATATAGTTCCGTTAGGGGTTCCTTTCCTTGGGCTAGCATGCCAAATGATGCATGCCTAGGCTAGTATCCAAAGTACAGGCGGCCAATTTCATAGTTTTTCCAAAAAAACTGTCTGTTGTATACGTGCCGACCAATTATTCCCTTAAGAATGCTAGCTTTCGGCTTCACCCATCCGAGGTACAGGTCCAGATAACCCGGTTGTAGCAATCGCAGAGGTACTCCCTTTACACCCTATCCGAATAATCGGGAACATAGGGTATAAACACAGGAGCAAGGCAACCCAGCTTGTCAAAAACATAAGTCACAGAGGTGCATAAAATGGCAGAAACAACAACCGTTATGGACGAAAGAAGCTTATAAGCTTTTCAATAAAATGCTTCTTTAAAAGAAGCCCCCATGATGTGTACCCCGAACAATGTGGTCGATCTGAACATACATTTGAAAAGAAATGGAAAAAAATTAAAATGGGAGAGAAAAGAGGAAAAAACCTAGTTTAAAGCGAAACCTAAGGAGGCCAAACTATGCGTAAAATCTCCGGAGCCGGGCAGCGTTCCATGGGTTCGGCTCAAGCCGATTATCCTCTGCATTGCGAAGGCGATAGACTCCTCCAGTAAGGACTTCATCTATGATGAAGGGGCCCTCCCATTTGGGCTTGAGCTTATCAGTTTTCTTCTCCGGGAGGCGTAGAACAAGTTCTCCAACATTGTATGTCTTAGCCCACACTTCTCTGCTTTGGTAACGTCTGGCCTGTTGCTGATAGAATGCGGAACGAGCTTTAGCAACATCGCGCTCCTCTTCGAGTCCGTCCAGGTCATCCTACCGATCTAGTTCGGCTTCTCTCTCTTCGTACACATGCACTCTAGATGAGTCATGAATAATATCGCAGCGCAGCACAACCTCTGCGCCGTACACCATAAAGAAAGGTGTGTGTCCGGTCGTTCGATTGGGCATGGTCCGGAGTCACCAAAGTATGGAATCAAGTTCCTCAACGCAGTGCTTGTCTAATTCTCGTAAAGAGCACACTAGTCCAGGCTTGGTACCACTCATGATCAGACTATTGACCCTTTCAACTTGGCCGTTTGTTTGAGGGTGGTATACGGATGTGTAGTCAAGCTTAATGCCCAACTTAGCGCACCAAGTTTTCACCTCATCAGCTGTGAAGTTAGAGCCATTATCAGTACTGTGCGGGACACCATAACGGTGGATGACGCCGGATATAAAGTCGATCACTAGTCCGGCCTCAGCTGTTTTTACTGGTTTGGCTTCTATCCATTTAGTGAATTTATCAACCATTACCAGCAAGTATTTCTTTTTGTGGCTTCCCCCTTTAAGGGGTCCAACCATGTCAAGTTCCCAAACCGCAAAGGGCCAAGTAATGGGGATTGTTCTTAATGCCGTGGGAGGCATGTGGCTTTGATTGGCGAAAAGCTGACAGCCCACGCAACATTGGACAAGGTCTTGAGCATCTGCTCAAGCCGTGGGCCAAAAAAGCATGTCTGAAATGCCTTGCTTGCGAGGGCTCGAGCTGTGGCATGATGGCCACCGAGGCCGATATGTATTTCTACCAAGATCTACCTTCCTTCTACTTCGGAGATACACCTTTGAAGGACTCCGGTAGTACTTCTTTTATACAGTTCACCCTGATGTACTTCAAAGGCTTTAGAGCACCGAACTATGCATCGAGCTTCGTTTTGATCGTCAGGGAGCTCCTGCCTATTAAGGTAGGATAGGGATGGTTCGATCCAGGGAGTGATAACCACCATGATCTCATGAGGAGAGGGTGTTATCTCGATATCCGGACCCCCGGTGGTGTCTGCGTTGTGTTCGGCAGCTGGGGGTGTGATCAGATTCATATCTCCTTCTCCGGTCTCACCCTGCCATACTACGGATGGCTTAAGAGCCTTTCCACAAAGGTGTTAGGCGGCACAGGGTCGCGCTTGGTGACCATACAAGCAAGGATGTCGGCTGCCTGATTACTTTCTCGAGCGACGTGATGAAATTCCAGTCCTTCGAATCAGGCTGATATTTTTAATATGGCGTTTCGATATGCCGCCATTTTGAGGTCCTTTGCGTCGAACTCTCTGTTGACCTGGGAAATTGCGAGGTTGGAATCACCGCACACCTCCAGGCGTGTATACCCATGGAGACAGCCATGTGAAGACCATGTAGCAGCGCCTCGTATTCGGCTACATTGTTGGAGTCTGTATACATAATTTGTAATACATAGCGGACTGTGTCCCCAGTAGGGGTTTTAGGATGACACCAGCCCCCAGTCCGGCCAACATTTTAGAGTCGTTGAAGTACATGATCCAATTGGAGTATGAGCTATACTCTTTAGGGAGTTCAGCTTCCGTCCATTCGGCAATAAAGTCGGCCAATACCTAGGATTTAATAGCCCGGCGAGGTTTGTATACGATTTAGAACGGTAAAAGCTCGATGGCCCATTTGGCTATGCGGCCGGTGGCGTCCCTGTTATTGATAATGTCATTGAGTGGTACTTCAGATGCCACTATGATCGAACACTCTTGAAAGTAGTGTCGCAACTTATGGGATGCCATCACTGTGTAGGCTATTTTCTGGTAGTGGGGGTATTGGTAGTTGCAAGGTGTGAGGAACTCCGATACATAATAGACTGGTTTTTGGGTGGGGAATTCATGTCCCTCTTCCCCTTGTTCGACGACGAGCACATCACTAACCAAGTAGTTGCCAAAATATATAACAACATGGGCTCTCTAACACCTGGTGCAGCTAGGATTGGGTTTCTTGCAAGAAGGGTTTTAATCTCTTCTAGTCTAGCTATGGCAGCGTCCGTCCATTTGAAGTTGTCTGTGCGCCTTAATATCTTGTAGAGTGGTGGCGCTTTCTCTCCCAGTTTGGAGATAAAGCGGCTTAAGGCCGCGACACACCCGGCTAGTTTCTAGACTTGCTTTAGGTCTGTTAGTGTGGCCAATTGTGACAATACTCGGATCTTAGCTGGGTTTGCTTCAATTCCTCTATGGGAAACAATAAACCCGAGCAATTTTCCAGCCGGAACTCCGAAGACACATTTTTTTGGATTAAGCCGTATGTCATATGTTCGGAGGTTGTCGAAGGTGAGGCGGAGATCATCCACCAGTGTCTAGACGTGTTTTGTCTTGATGACCACGTTGTCCACATATGCTTCGACCGTTTTGCCTATTTGTTTTTCCAGGCAAGTTTGAATCATACACTGGTAGGTAGCCCCAGCGTTTTTTGAGTCTGAAGGGCATAGTGTTGAAGCAGAAGGGACCGTAAGGGGTAATGAACATGGTTGCGGCCTGGTCCGATTCCTTCATCTTAATCTGATGGTATCCGGAGTAGGCGTCAAGAAAACACAGAGAGTCATGCCTTGCTGTTGCGTCAATAATTTGGTCGATGTGAGGCAATGGGAAGGGGTCTTTAGGGCAAGCCTTATTGAGGTCCTTAAAATCGACACACAGGCGCCAGGATTTGTCCTTCTTTGGTACCATAACTAAGTTGGCTAACCAATCCGGATGTTTAATTTCCCTAATAAACCCAGCCTCTAGCAGCTTGACTAGCTCTTCTCCCATGGCTTGACGCTTGGGTTTGGAGAATCGCCGTATTGTCTGCTTCACGGGTTTGAATCCCTTGATTACATTAAGACTGTGTTCGACCAGTCTACGTGGGATGTCGGGCATGTCTGAACGGTGCCAGGAAAAGATGTCCCAATTCTCTCACAGGAATGTGCATAGGACGATGTCTACTGCCAGATCCAGCTATGCTCCGATAGATGTTGTTTTGTTAGGGTCTGTCGGGTGCACTTGGAATTTGACTATTTCCTCCGCTGGCTTGAAATAGGTGGATTTGGATCTCTTATCAAGGATCACATCGTCCCTATCCACCATGGACCACAGGGTGGTTAATTCCTCTACTGCTAAAGCTTTTGATAGTGCCTAGAGGGCCAAGGACGCAGTTTTGTTTTCGGCGTGAAGGGATTTGTATGGGTTGCTCGAAATTGTGATAATTCCATTAGGTCCGGGCATTTTTAGTTTCATATACCCGTAATGGGGTATAGCTTGAAAGCGTGAAGCGTCCCGGCAGAGGATGGCGTGATACCCACTGTTGAAGTGGACCACATGAAAGAGCAACTCTTCGGATCTATAGTTTTCAGGCGTGCCGAACACTACATCCAGTTTAATTTTTCCCGAGTAGTGTGCTTCTCGACTAGGGATAATACCTCGAAAGGTGTTATTGCTTTGCTTGATGCGTGATATATCCATCTGCATTTTGTCGAGCGTGTCCTCGTAGATGAGGTTAAGTCTGCTGCAGCCGTCCATGAGCACTTCAGTAAGCCGAAAACCATCAACGATGGGGTTTAATAGTAAGGTGGCGGGTGCTCGGATTGACCGAGCCTTTGGTTTGTCTTCGGCCATAAAGGTTATTATCGTGTCATTCCATGGGCTAAGTGCTTTAATTTGGTGGACTTCGGCAAGGTCGTGAAGCGCCCGTTTACGCTGATTATCCGAAGAGAAGGTCTCGAAGACTGTTAGGAAGTTGAAGTTGTCCCTCTCTAGGGGGTATTTCTCTGGAGTTCTGGTGAGGATGGCCTCTCCACTTTTTGCTATTGTCGGAGTACCCAACATGCTCGGAGGCTATGGGTTGGGACTATGCGCAGAGTGGCGTGAATCGGGCAGGGCTTGTCTAGCAGTTCGTCGAGAACGGACCCGTGTCCTGTGAAGGGTTTTTTTTCCTGCCCATAGACTGGTGCGAGTGACCCGCCAGGATGTATCCGTTTGGCCCGGGCCGCACACTGCTTCGAGATAGCGGGCTCCAGTTGAGTATTCTGGGCCCTCCATGTGCTTTCCATCGCACAATACTTTTGTACTACTTGTGATAACTCTGTAAAACTCTGTATGTGGCGATGGTCGAGGGCATTCAATATTCCCTCGTCGATGCAGTTACGATGAAAACCCGAAACTATGTCATTGTCCGAGCAGTCTTCGATCCTATTTTTAACAATCAGGAATCTAGCCCAAAAGTGGTGGACCTTTTCATGAGGCTGCTGCCGCACATACATCAGGTCGTATATATCTGGAGGACCTAAGTTGCTTGGAGAATATAGATTGTGGTGGGTGGGTGGATTAAATTTTGGATCATGTCCCACATCTGTGTTCTTAGCAAGAATGGTTTCAGAGGCACCGGTTCGGGTCGAGTTAGGCACAAGAGCTCCGGCAATCCCATGCTTCAACTACAGTCCGGAGGGTGTAAGGTCCCGTCCAGAGGGGAAGTATCCGGCTCAGGGGATTCAGAGACCCGAACATACTTGGTTTTTAACACAGGTAGGGATGAGTCTTTGGCCGGTTCCTCAACAAACACTACGAGGTGGGTGATCGGCGGGCGATTAATTTCCCTCTGGTCGGGCTTGAGCCCGATCCGATCATAGTCCGTTGAGACCCCTAGGGCGGTGATGTGGTCCAGCAGTTCGTTTAAAGACGAAACATCCACCGGATCCAACTTTTCGGAGTACTTAGGGCCGATGTGAAGACGGTGTCCGGCGGCCATGGGGGGAGTTGCAGGCTCGACGGCCGCGCAAGCCCTTATGGTGAAGTCGCCAAACTGGAGGGTCCGCCCAGAAGCTAGGCACCCTCTAGAAGTGATATTGTCGTTGATGACTAGGCGAGCCATAGATCGCTTTTTGCTGACAGCACGACAGAGCTCTCAATGAAAGCACCAATGTCGGTGTCAAAACCGGAAGATCTCGGGTAGGGGGGCCCAAACCGTGCGTCTAAGGATCGATGGTAACAGTAGACCAGGGGACATAGTGTTTACCCAGGTTCGGGCCCTCTTAAGGGAGGTAAAACCCTACTCCTTATTGATTATATTCGACGAGTATGAAGGTTACAAGAGTTGATCTACCTCGAGATCATAATGGCTAAACCCTAGATGTCTAGTCTATGAGTATTCCAATGACTGTGAAGAAGATAGCCTCTACGGACTAACCCCTCCAGTTTATATACACACTGGAGGGGCCTAGGGTTTGTAAAAGGTCGGTTCATTAGGGAAGGAAGCTTCCGGACTCTAGTATTGCCGCCTACATATTGAGAAGTCCCATCCGGACACGGAGGATAATCTTCAGCTTGATCCTATACGACCCATCCAACCCGGCCCATACTCCTGGGCCGAACAGCTAAGGACCCCCGAATCCAGGACTCCCTCACCTACCCCGACATGGTCATCTGTGACCCTGAATCAAAGTCCCTAAACCATCAATGGTACACCATCCAAGAGGTCATGTCGAAGTATTGCATGCACTTGAAGCATCTCATCACACAATAGCCTAGCGGTGCACAAATTACTGCGCAAGTAAGTTGATCACTAGCCGGATATGCTTAGCTTTGTTGTTCGCTAGTCAGATATGCATTGTTGTCAATTTTTCACTTTGTAGCCTTCTCGTGCTTGTTTGCCATAGAAGAAGTTGAAGAAGAAAAACTTCACCATCATACATTGCTGGTTGAAGTTGAATGGGCAACCGAAGTGAAACCTTTTCTTACCCAAGACCGCCACTCAGGCCACCGAGTAAGAAACTGGTGACCCTACCAACCCAACCCAAGAACAACCGAAGAAGGTTAGATAATTTTTATGGGGGGAGAAGTGGGAGGAGGAGAGGGCAAAGTAATAAGGTGCGGCAGCCAAGCTGGCGGAGAGGTTCGAGGGCATCTTGTCGAAGAAGGAGAAGGCATGCGTGAAGTACTCGGACCTCATGGAGGAGAAAAGGTCATAGAGTTTCAAATTGTTGATGGAAGCGACGGACAAGAAGTTCAAGCTCAAAGAGAGGAGGACCATGATCATAGAGAGGAAGGTCACACTCGAGGAAAATAAGATGAAGATCGCGGCTAATGTGGAGGACGCCAACATGTTGTTCATGAATGTAGCCTCTTTGGATGCCGACACAAGAATGATCGTGCAATCCATCTGCTATGAGATGTTGCAACAATAGAAATATGACTTGATAGACAATGAGGACGTGGCGGAGGCGGAGGTTACCTACGCGGCGGTGATGACACCTTGATCGAGGAGAAGATGGCTGGGATTGCCAGTCCGACAGGGCAAAAGAAATGCACGGACTGACAGACTCATGTTCTTTTGGATTCTGGCATGTCAAAACTAAGCATACTTGCCTCTTTTCGGTTGTTATCGGGCATGCGATCTGGTGTTGGTGTGATCCGTCATGCTGTGTGGATCGGTCTAAATTTGAATTTTAGATTGCCCTTTACCGGCAGACATATACATGATAGCATTGGATGGCTGCCTTCTGAATTTGTGTCTGTGGATTGCACCCCGTGTCCACGGAAAGATGCTTAAAGGGCACCATCCTCTTGTGGGTTCGGTAACTCAGGGTCACCTCTAGGGGAAAAGGCAAGAATCCTTTTTGCTCCTTTACCGGATCAGTAAGGGGACTAATTAGGTTGCGTTGTGGCAGCGGTCACATCACATGTAGCTGCTAGGATAGAAGAAAAGTGGCGGTGACAACACATGCATGACTTTGATGACGGTGCTACTCAAGCACACGGTCTTGAGCTCCGGGGTGAAATCCTAGGTCAGACCCGAATGGTTATACCTGGCAATGGCAACATTTTTATTACGTTGTTACCTTGTTGAGGTCATTGCAAAAATAGGCTCAGACTAATTGTTAGAGTAAAACCCTACATTTTTGCCTTGTGGTTTGATCTGGTGACGGCGGCACCTGAGTATCGCTCCTTTTCCTGAAGGAGTTGTTGTTGAAGAACCTCGTTGTCCATGTGGTGTCATGAGTGGTTAGTGCTGATATCATCATTATTGTAGTTTGCCGATCGCGAATCTGATTGCTTTGGTGCTTCTTTTCCTTTTTCTTCGCCTTCGCATAACTTCGGTCTTACATAACTTTGTTTTTTTCAAGAACATGCACGAGTGTGCGTGTCTTTCATATTAAGAGAGGGAAGAAGTTCACAACCAAAGCCCCCAACACACAAGCTGTGAGGTCGGCGTAAACAGGAAACAAAACCTAATGGACCTGAAAAATGTGCCCACCATCTACAAAGGCCTTATGCCAAAGGATCAGTTCAGATTTTATGGTAGCGACGACGGCCACTGAGGTGGCTGCCTTGTTGTCGAACATGCGGCTGTTACGCTCGAGCTAGATGAAACGTAGGGTGGCGGTGATCATGGTGTTCAAGTCCTTCCTGTAGCTAAGCATGGTGGCCCAAGACACAGTTGGCCACCATTCTGCAATCGACGTGTCTCCGGAAGGGGTGAAGCGGTGTAGACGATGTGGCAGTAGAACATGGTACCAAACCTCCCTAGAGAAGGGGCTTCCGAGCAACATGTGAACGACGTCCTGATGCGGCTTGAACTACGTTGGTATTTCCCCAAAGAGGAAGGGATGATGTAGCACAACTATAGTAGGTATTTCCCACAGTGATGAGATCAAGGTTATCGAACCAGTAGGAGAACCATGCAACACCACGTAAACAACTCCTGCACACAAAGAATAAATACTTGCAACCCGACATAAGAGAGGGGTTGTCAATCCCTCACGGGTAAAAGGATAGGTAAAATTGTACTCCCTCCTTCCCATTTTCTAAGGCGCCTAAACTTTTGCACGAAAATTAGCATACAACTAAATGTTCTCCTCTAACAGAAGTGATTGGCGATCCAGGAAAATAGCAAACGGGCCTGAGAGAATATGACCGGTCTAGTACTAGTGATAGTTAGCAGAAACTACCTGTACGTGAGAAAAACAAGGGTTGGGAGGCTTATGCGCCTAATATTGTGGGATTTTACAAAAAAGGTTAAGCGCCTAAGATTTTGGGAAGGAGGGAGTAGTAGATTGGATAAATATATCTCGCGGGAACGTGAGATAAAATAAATAAATAAAAATTGTAGCAAGATATTTTTGTGTTTTTGGATTGATAGATCTGGAAATAAAAGCAAATAAAAATAGACCTCGAAGGCAAATATAATAAAGAAGAGACCCTGGGGCCGTAGATTTCACTAGTGGCTTCTCTCGAGAAAAATAGCATACGGTAGGTAAACGAATTACTGTTGGGCAATTGATAGAACTTCAAATAATCAAGACGATATCCAAGCAATGATCATTATATAGGCATCACTTCTAAGATTAGTAAACCGACTCCTGCCTGCATCTACTACTATTACTCCACACATAGACCGCTATACAGCATGCATCTAGTGTATTAAATTCATGGAAAAAAGGAGTAATGCAATAAGAACGATGACATGATGTAGAAAAGATCTATTTATGTAGAAATATACCCCATCTTGTTATCCTTAATGGCAACGATACAAACGTGTCGGTTCCCCTTCTGTCACTGGGATCAAGCACCATAAGATTGAATCCATCACAAAGCACCTCTTCCATGGCAAGAAAAATCGATCTTGTTGGCCTAACTAAACCAAAGATTCAAAGAAGAAATACGAGGCTATAAGTAATCATGTACATAAGAGATCAAAAGACTCAAATAACTTTCATGGATAAAAACATAGATCTGATCATAAACTCAAAGTTCATCGGTTCCCAACAAACACACCGCAAAAAGAGTTACATCAAATAGATCTCCAAGAGACCATTGTATTGAGAATCAAAAGAGAGAGAGGAAGCCATCTAGCTACTAACTATGGACCCGTAGGTCTACAATGAACTACTCACGCATCATCGGAGAGGCACCAATGAGGATGATGAACTCCTCCGTGATGGTGTCTAGATTGGATTTGTGGTTTTTGGAAGTTGCGGCGGCTGGAATTGATTTTCGTCGACTCCCCTAGGGTTTCTGGATATTGGGGTATTTATAGAGCAAAGAGGCGGTGCGGGAGGCCACCGAGGTGGGCACAACCCACCTGGGCGCGCCTGGGCCCTCAGGCGTGCCCTGGTGGGTTGTGCTCCCCTCGGAGCCCCTCTCAGGTACTTTCTTGGCCCATCGTGTGTTTTCTGGTCCGGACAAAATCACCAAAAAGTTTCGCTGCATTTGGACTCCGTTTGGTATTGATTTCCTACAAAGTAAAAAACAAGCAAACAAATAGCAACTGGCACTGGGCACTATGTCAATAGGTTAGTCTCAAAAAGTGATATAAAGTTACTATAAAATGATTGTAAAACATCCAAGAAAGATAATATAACAGCATGGAACAATCAAAATTATAGATACGTTGGAGACGTATCAGCAGGCAAGGTGGATGGTGCCGCGTCCGGCACACGGAGGATGTTGATGGGGTAGCTGAGCATGCGGGAGCGCGAGCTGGCGTGAAGTCTGGGGCCACGCTGAGCAGCCCCATCGCCAGAGGCTCTTCCACCAGAAGGAACCACCGTGAGCGGATGTCGCAGAGATCCGCCATGCGGAGCCACACACGAAAGCGGGACATGTTGGTGCGGCGAGCCGTAGGTTCCGCAACATCCACAACGAAGCCAGTACCCTCGAAAATGGCATCCACCATGCGGTGCGTCCAGGCATTGGCCGACACCCCCATGAGGTCGAGTGGAACCAGGAAGGGGAGGTTGACAGCGGTAGCTTGTGACTACCCAATCCATGGGCAGAAGGACAGGGAGAAACCCGGACCATCCACCTGTCCACGGTCTGCCATGCGGCGCTGCAGCAGCAAGGAGTCACATAGTACAAGAAAATCCTCGGGGTGGTAGGCGCGGATGGACATGGATGCGGGGACGATGTCGAAAGCAGCATGGAGGGCCTCCGCCGCGTCCGCAAGATCCACCGGGGGGAGGTGCCGATGATGGTGACGACAACCGCACGGGAGAGCTCCTCCTCAAGCCTCGTGATCTCCTTGGACCGCTCAAGGTGGCAGTAGTCCGGCAGGGTTGGGAATGCGCCAGTTGGAGACACACAACGTCTACACGAGGCGGAAGCCCTACGAATGGGACGTCGAAGGATGTGACATCCACCGAGCCCTCAGTGGACGCCATGCTAGCCACTGAAACCCAGGAGCAGTCAATGGGAACCGCGCAGGCAGGCGGCAGACTAGGCGGCGGAGGGAGAGAACCACCGATTGGGAGCACGGGCTAGGACGAGGCAGGGACCGGGGGGAGATGCGCGCTGCCGGACCGGGGCCGAAGCACGCGGGGAGCTGGCCCTAGAGGAAGACGCCCGCGACAGAAGGCAGTCGCTGGAGATGTGCCCCTTGCCGTCGCAAGGGGCGTGATATGTCTCCGTCGTATCCACTTTCCCTAACGCTTTTCCTCTTGATTTGGACTCTAATTTGCATGATTTGAATGAAACTAACCCGGACTGACGCTGTTTTCAGCACAACTACCATGGTGTTGATTTTTTTGCAGAAATAAAAGTTCTCGGATTGGAACAAAACTTTGCGAGGAATTTTTATATAATAAAAGAGAATTTCTGGAGCCAAGAACCACCGGAGGGGGGGCACCTGGGTGGGCACAACCCACCAGGGTGCCCCACCCTCCAGGCGCGCCCAAGTGGGTTGTCCCCACTGGTGGCCCCGCTGACTCCAACCCTGATACTAAAAATCACATATTTGGAGAAAAAATCAGGGAGAAAGAATTATCACGTTTCACGAGATGGAACCGCCGCCACCTCGTGTTATTCATCGGGAGGCTAGATCTGGAGTCCGTTTGGGGATCCGGAGAGAGGGATCTTCGATCTTCGTCATCACCAACCCTTCTCCATTGCCAATTCCATGATGCTCCCCACCAGGAGTGAGTAATTCCTTCGTAGGCTCGCTGGTCGGTGAGGAGTTGGATGAGATTCATCATTAATCGAGTTAGTTTTGTTAGGGTTTGATCCCTAGTATCCATAATTTTTTGAGATTGATGTTGCTATGACTTTGCCATGTTTAATGCTTGTCACTTTGGGCCCGGGTGCCATGATTTCAGATCTGAACCGTTTATGTTATCACCATTATATCTACTCCCTCCATCCCATAATATAAGAACATTTTTCAAGCTAACATAGTTTGAAAAACGTTCTTATATTATGGGACAGAGGGAGTATGTTCTAGATCCGACCTTGCAAGTTATAGTCACCTACTACGTGTTATGATCCGGCAAACCCGGAGTGACAGAAGTTAGGACACTTCCCGGTGATGACCGTAGTTTGAGGAGTTCATGTATTCACCGTGTGTTAATGCTTTATTCCGGTTCTCTATTAAAAGGAGGCCTTAATATCCCTTAGTTTCTAATAGGACCCCGTTGCCACGGGAGGGTAGGACAAAAGATGTCATGCAAGTTCTTTCCATAAGCACGTATGACTATTTGAGGAATACATGCCTACATTATATTTATGAATTGGAACTAGTGCCGCATCGCCCTAGGTTATGACTGTTATATGATGAATATTATCCAACGAATTCATCGATCCAATGCCTATGAATTTCTCTCATATTGTTCTTGCTAAGTTATTACTGCTATTGTTACTATTGCACTTGCTACAAAATCACTGCTATCATGGTTACCGTTACTATTGTTGTTGCTACTACTATCAAAACTATCATACTACTTTGCTACTGATCACTTAGCTGCAGATAATTAATCTTCAGGTGTGGTTGAATTGACAACTCAGTTGCTAATACTTGCAAATATTCTTTGGCCCCCCTTGTGTCAAATCAATAAATTTGGGTTGAATACTCTACCCTTGAAAACTGTTGCAATCCCCTATACTTGTGGGTTATCAGGGCGCACCTCGTCGGGTTGGTGCAGTTGCGGGAGATGTGGTCCAGCTGCCCACAGTTGTAACAGCATCCATGGAACCGCACCGGCATACAGGAGTTGGGCGGGGAGCGAGAGGTGGGTAGCATGCGGTGGGCAGCCGCCCAGGGCGCGCAGAGCAGGGCGCGGCGGTCGTGCCGGATGTGCTTGGTCCGTTGGGACGAGCCACCAGGGGCCGACACAGAGGGACCGACCGACACAAGCGGACCGAGGGCAGAGCCCACCGCCGGGAGCACCAGAGAGCAGAGGGGAGGGCAAGGGGGAATGCGAGCTATATCCGCCCGAGCCGGAGAGCTCGACGTGGCTAGCCATGGTGCCGGGAAGAGGGCCGGCTAGGGAGGTGGCTGACGGCGCTGGAGCAGGGCCAACGGAGAGGTGGCCGCCGGTGCCAGAGTGGCGCACGGCGCGACAGAGCGCGAGAGGCTAGGCTAGGAGCGGGAGAGCACGTGATTATTCTTGCAAGACTTTTGGATGGCAATCTTGCTTGCGCAAAGTGTATCAATTATATATTATAACTTTGTTTATTGTCGGTTTTTCCTCACGTGTGTTGAGTTGGTGTAAGATGTGTGCGTCCTAACTATGCAGAGGCCGGATGTTTGCTTATTATGTTATGTATCTACTTGATGCTTCATTTTAAGCTAATAAAATTCATCCTTTGTCAAACTTTTTTTTTATGAAAAACTGAAAAAGAAGAATAATATTCCCTCATTTCCGGTTTAGAGGGCTCAGATTTGAAATCTCATCAAATAAGGTAGATTATGAGTGGAAGGCACGGGTTTTGTGGATACAAACCCGCCCAATGAAATATTTTCCCCATAATCGATTCTGGAAGCAATTAGTGTAGCATCTTTCCTTTCATTGGACTTACATGGTGCATGTAGAATAAGATGCTTGCGTGCCCACTAATTCTCTTTCTCATATCTCTATGAATTAAATGTGGCATGAGATTTAAAGCACTGTAATTCAATTGGACTCAAAATGAGCCTAAGACTGGTCGTAGTGGGGAATATCATATACTAGTATCATGATATGATACTACTATATGATATTATATCCGTAGTGCATAATATCATATGGTGGTATCATAAATTACTTTATTTATTGTCATGCAAGACATATAGTAATACATCATTTAATATGTTATGGTACCATGATATATGATACTCAACAATCTTTTTCTTCATTTAATTCTATGTCACCTCACCGAAATTGTCTAGTTGGCATACATGATACGTACTACCTATCATACTTTTATTACGGGCAGAATGGTTAGGAGGATATTGGTATCCCCAGCCCACAATTTTTTAAATCCTAGTGCTCGCATTTATCCTGAATGCATTTCAGAATTTCGGGCAATACGAGTTCAGTGGGAGAAGACGTTTCTGTCGACTACGAGGCGTCTACGGTGCCTTCGTAAAATCTCAAGATGACATGCCGGCTCAGTCTAGGCGCTCATAAGGGTGTATATGTGTGCGTTTATATAGATGAGTGTATGCGTATTTGCATGAGGGCTTGCATCTGTACTGTGTTAAAAAAATTGAAAATTTTAAGAAGAGCCTTTTGAACCGAAGAAAGGGAGTAGGGAGGAAAATGGGACGCAGTGGATAAGCAGAGAAGAAGAGGCCATCCCCTGCCGGTTGCAGAAGAGAAGAAAAGACAAAGGACTGGGCCCACCGCACGCGATGCGGCGAACCGAACCGATTCCATCCACCCACGAGAGCACAAGAAAAAGGAGGAAGGAAGAGGACGCTTCCATTTGGGGCCACCGGCGCGGCGTTGGTGTACGCAGGAGCCCGACCGCGTCCGCGTGTGCACGGGCCCCACCCACGCGCGCGCGAGAGAGACGACGGGGTCGCTTCTCCTCACTCCGCTTTCTCTCCCCAACGGAACGGAATCTCGCGGCCCGTCTTGTCCTCTTGCAAACCCACACCCACACGTTTCTCTCTCTGAGTCACACCCCGTACGCTGTTGAAGCTCGCATGAAGAGCGATAAAAGACCCCCATTAACAAATCACCATATTCCCATTCCATTAGATGCAGCAAAGATCGGAAACGACCATTGACTTGTACAAAGTCAGAGTTTACATGCATGATGCACGCAAAGCTACTATAGCTGTATGAGACAATTAGTTATGTACAGTATATGTCTTTTGTGTGTGTGAATGTATACATATGAGCCTACAGTTGGTTTTCCCTCTGCGTATCGCCAAAATTTTTATCCTGAATTTATTTTAGAATTTTCGGCAATGCGCGTTCAGTGAGAGAAGACGTCCCCATCGACTATGAAGCGTCTAAGGCGATTTCATAAAATCTTAAGATGGTATGCGTGTGCGTGTGTGCGTTTAGACTACCCATAGTGGAAGTAATCACATAAGCAAAAAAGATGATGTAACAACTAGTTAATGAGGAGATAGACAAATTGAATATCATAGCTAGATACTGATACTATAAGTAACATTACACATATCAAGACAAGATGAGCGTACAATCTAACAAAAAAAGTGTTACCATGACACCACGCATATGTTACTTGTACTATAGAGGTAGTAACATAAACTAATAACATATACTCCCTCCGTCTCATAATGTAAGACGTTTTTTGACACTAGTATAATGTCAAAAAACGTCTTATATTATGAGACAGAGGGAGTACATGTTAGTAGTCTAAGGGGGTATGGACTACAGGGAGCCTTTGGTTACTGGGTGCAACCAATGGGAGATGGTAGCTCGGGTTATCTTCAACCGGTTCGGATGGCGCTCGCATAACAGGATAGGAGTCTAGGGAGCTTATCCTATTTATCTTCATTGTGCCGGTTGACTCGGTTCGCTTGTAATTTTTTCTTTTTTGGATTTTCTTGGCTGCTTCGTTTTGTGAGCTGTAAGACTTGTTCGACGATATTGGTTTGTTAATAAGATGGCCGCATGCATCATCATGATGCAGAGGCCGGGGGTACGCCTCCATTTCAAAAAAAAAAGTCTAAGGGGGTGTTTGGTTCTGAAGTCCTAGGACTTTTTGTAGTCCCAGGAACTAATCAAAAAAGACTCTTCAGTAGAGTCTTTTTATAGTCCCTGTAGAAAGAGGGAGTATTTGGTTTCTAGGGATTTTTTAGGGACATTTTCTAGTTTCTGGAACTAAAAAGTCCCTGAACCAAACACCCTCTAAGTTACTCCTCACCGTGGATAGTCTTCCATGAATGAGTGTATGCATGTATATACGCCATAATCAAATGACTTCATTTAACTTGCACGACGATGCACGCATATGTTATCACAAGATCGGAACGCACGGGATAAACGGGATGGCTCTTGTACTTTCTCTGTACAAAAGTGTACTACTATGCCGTATATATGGCTAAAATATTTCTCTATAGAAAGGCTAAAATATTACAGTAAATGGAGTATCTAAATAAAGCCAATAAAGAAGTATACATCTTATCTCATCGTACAAGGCAAGGCAAGGGATCACTCATTTATTCGCAACAAACTGCCTAGTGCCTTTGTCTTTTTGTGCTCACTTGCAGACGAGAGCCGTGTATCATAGAGCCTATCTAAAAGATTACTTGACATACGTGTGCATTTTGACATATACTCCTACAGTATACGCCGTACACAGGTACGCGTTGTGGGCATGCATGCATGGTACTCCGAACACAGAGGTCGATATGGTCAGATATGTCTTGTAGTGACACGTACACGTTTTGGCTGCAAGATAGGTCAACAACAAGAACAAATTTAGAAAACTTTTGATCTATTCATCTTCAATTATGATAATATAGCAAACATCAGAAATAATAAAAATTATATCCAAATTCGCAGATCACCTAACGATGACTAAAAGCACTGAAGCGAGCCGAAGGCGCGCCGCCGTCACCGCCTCTCCCTCGCCGGAACCGGGGACAACTTGTTGTACTAGATAGTCGGGAAGTCAGCGAGCCAAGCCCCCATTGGACCAGCACACCAGAAAATCAACCGGCGTCAATGAAGAGAAGCTTAGATCAGAAGGATCAAACCTGATGACACATGAATAAAGACGAACAAAAACCGGATCCGAGCAGATCCATCAAAGATAACCACCGACCGAATTCTGTGAGATCCGCCAGACACATCTCCACAGGCCGTCCAACGATGCTAAACGCATCACCGGGATGGAGGCTAGGCGGGGAGAACCTTTTTCTATCTTCAAGGAGCCGTCGTCGTCTCGTCTTCCTGAGTAGGACACAAATCCTAACAAAACTTGTAGAATCACCTAAATATGAAGTCCCTCCCGCGAGCGAGGGTTGGAATCCACCACGCACCCATGGCCATTAAGCCATAGAAGAAGTGGCAGATCGGCAGCGCCATCGATAGAAGACAGAAACCCTATCCTTAGAGCATCTCCAGCCGTTCGGCGCCCCCAGGGACAGAAATAGCGCCTCCTGGAGGCTAGCTGGCACCATTTTGGCTGTGGGAATGGTCGGGTTCCCAACCACGGCCCCAGGTCGGCTCGAGATGCCTTTTTTGAATTGATGTCTGGCTAAAATTAGACGAAAAAGACACAAATTCGGGTAATATTTGGTGGTTTTCATTCATATTTGTACATAATAACAAGACATAATAAAAACATAAAAAGACTACGCCAAACTACGCCGCCCGCCACTGCCCGAGCCTTCTACATGTCGAGGAGCTTGTAGAAGGAGGTGTAGTCGCCGCCGCCGCCGCCAACCTGTACGTCGCCACCGTGGTCTTTGCTGCACCCCTAACATGCGTAGCC